>NC_079504.1:47090464-47227380 GCF_030052815.1 Hevea brasiliensis | reverse complement strand
TTGTTTGATTCTTTTAATAGGTTGAAGGAAGCTCTAACAATAGCCCCTATTAAGCAACCTCCGGATTGGTCATTGCCATTTGAGATTATGTGTGATGCTAGTGACTTTGTTATGGGAGCTGTACTTGGTTATAAAAAAAAAAAGAGAAGAGGTCTTATGCAAACCAAAATTCAGATTTGACCTAGTTATGGTTAATTGACCATAACTTGAGTTATACAATTCCAAATGGAGTGATTCAAAAAGGAAATCAAAGAAGACACAATAAGAAACACTTTGATGAAGAGAATTTTGTTAAAGTCTCATTGTAACATTGGTCTAATGGATAGTAAACATTAGCCATGAATATGAAAATTTAAAATAACATACACTGAGCTTTGAAATATGATTTGCAATTGAGGCCAACATGAGTTAAACTCAAATTGAGGGATCATAGTGCAACTAGAATTAATATATCTGTTAAGTGTGGAAAGTCAACATTTATGTTTGACTAGTAACTCCATAACCCTAAATACAAGAATTCAACTTATAAGACCTAATAAGTATATCTTGTATGCAAAAATAAAATTATTAGAAATAATTATTAGAAATGGTTCGAATGGATACTGAAACACTTTAAAATTATGTGTTTCAGTTGGAAAGGGATCTTCGAAGAAAGAAAGAAAGTTGGATTAAATCAAGTCAACAAAAGAGGTTTGTGCTCAACTAACTTATTTTCTATGTTTTAAATTTATAATGGGTTTTGAATGACTTTATATGATTTAAGTATGTTTTCTCCTATGCATTTAAGGATTTATTGCATGGTTTGAGAATTATAAATTATGAATGGTACATTTGAGATATTGTCAATATTGTGCATGAATTTACAATGATTAAATATATTTAGTGATTTGTAAATATTTTTTGTGAATAGAAATTATTTTGAATATGATTTGAAACCATAGTTGGCATGGCAATGTGATTGAATTCCTCATTAGCTTGTCTAATGGGAAGAAAAAAATTCCCTCTCTGGTTGAAGTGTTGAGGTGTGTGCCAGTTGAGGAAGAATTTGAATGAGTACTCATATATTATGCTAGCTAGCCTTGGTATGCCTCATTAGCCTTTGGCTATTGGGATGTATTAGCTTTGTCATGGTGTACAACCTGATATTATTTTAGTGTCATACTCTAAGCTGTGTAAATATTTTTAACATTCTTTAACTTATGATAATTTAATAAATTGTGATCGAAATAAATATTTGTCAGTGTTTGAACAATATTATATTGTTTTATGATTTAAGAGAATTGTGAATAAATTGTTACTATTTGATCAAAAGGTTATTCAAATGAATAATTTGCATGATTGAAAATATTGATTTTTGGGTGTCATGAATTTTGAAGAATTTAGAAATGTTCAAATTTTATTTGTTATGGTTTGGTATAGCATAACTTGTATTAAGTTTTAAATTATTAGTTTGTGCACCACTGAGTTTACTGCTCAGCGATAGCTTTGTATGCTGTCGCAGGTGAAAAAAAGGATAGAGCAGCCAAGTAAGATCACTTGAAGCTGTAACTTGAAGGCAGGCTGGGATAAATTTTGAGTATATTGTATGTATACCCGTATGCATTAGTTGTGATGTAATCATGTAACTATATGTATGTAAGCACGTTTGAGTAGTGTACAAAAACTCTTGTAATATTATTTTGATATGTAATCAAATACAGATTATTGTAATATTATCTCGAAATTTTATTTACCTGTATATGTTTGTGAAATAAATTTTATTACCCCAATGAATGCAATACTTAAATTTCTTTCTACATTTTGTATCTAATGAATTATTTCCTTTATGATGAGTTTTGTTTGAAAATGAATTGAGTTGATTGCTGGAAATAATTTATCAATTGTTGAGATTGGATTGGGAGATTTTATAAATTACTTTTGCTGGTAAATTGAATAACTGTTTTTACCCATTTTTAGCCGTAACCACGCGAATTTTCTGGAAAATTTTTAAAATGCCTAATTATTACTAAATAAGTTTTATGATATATCCTTGAGTTGAAAACACTTAAGATAAATTTTTATCACCACGCTAAATTTTAAGAATGCATTTGTTTTGTAACACCCTCCCGGTAGCAACTCCGTACATTCTACTGTTCCGGTGACCAGTATCGGTCCGGACAGCTAGAACGTTCAGAAAAATATTTAAACTAAAGTCAGGAACCATAATTAACTCAAATATTAATAAGAAAAATTTAGTAAAAATTTTAGAAATAAAATACAACCAAGTCAAATGAGCCGGTGCCCAAGCGATGGGTAACCAGAGGGAAGTTGCGGTTCTCGCAACTAGGAGCCCTAGACCCGGGAAAAAATTTATAAAATAATTTTTGGGACTCCAGAGAAGGGTCATTGAGGTTCCTATGGCATTAGAATGCCAAGAAAATATTTAGAAAAATTTTTCAATCGGTACAGACAATTTTGACCCGTTAAGCCAAATGGAGGGCATTTTGGTCATTTCGCCTTCAGAGGTGATTTTTGGCCGACTTGTCCAGTTGAGTAAATAATTATTATGACATAAAATATGAATTAATGTTGATGAAAAACTAATTTAAAGTTAGTAGAAAAGAAAAGAAAAGAAAAATCAATAAAATGCAAATAATGACATCATTATGATGTCATTTAAAATTGTCCACCAATCACCATACAACCAATACACTTAAAACAAATAAAAGAGGCTGAAAATAGAAGAAAAAAAATTCATCTTCCTCCTTTGGACCAACCAGCCGAAACCCTTCTCCCCATCTCCCTCCATTGATTTCAACCAAAGCTTCATTTCTCTCCTCATTTCACCATAAATTCTCCTACTCCATTCACTAAAACTTATCCACACACTCTTGGGAAGTGTTTGGCAGCCTAGAAAAGGAAGGAAAGTGAAGTTTAAGCTTGGAAAATTCTGCCCTACAAGAGGTTAGTGCCTATTTATATATATACTTCTTTTATTCCATGTTAGAAACTTGAAATAAGTGAGAAATTGTAAATTAAATGAATAAAAGTTAAGTGTATGTATCCCATGGATTTCGGCTGCCCTAAGGAAGGAATAGGATTGAGTGTTTTTGATGGACTTGGAGTGAACTAGAGATTAGGTTTAAAGTATGTAAATATAAGGATAATGAACTAGTAGTTAATTAAGGTATGTTGTGAAAACTCATAATGGGAATTAGGGTTTTGAGGAGTGAAATTTGGACTTGGCTTATGAAATTGTTAAAGAACATTCTAATGGTCAATTAGTGACCATTTGAGGTAAGTTGACCATAATTTGAAGTGCATTAGAGTGTTACAAAGTGTTTTGGTAGGCTGCCTAGTGACAGCAGCAGGGAGGCTGTGAGTCCAGCCCACTTGGACTGCCATATCTTTGGCTGTGTAGGTTCAATTGGTGTTTGGCCAATTGGACATGAAACTAGACTTATAATGGCACAATTTTTCTGAAGAAACCATGCCCAAAAGACCAAAGCAAGTGGACCAAAAGTTGGCCCCAATCCGGATACCCTGCAAGCAAATTCTGCAGAATGACCAAATGAACAGTAACTGTTCATTTGGCCATAACTCACTGTAGAATGGTCCATTTGACCTGAAATTTTTACAAAAACAAGATAAGACATAGACAAACAACTTTTGTGAAGAAACCTACCCCAAATTATGACCAGAACCTATCCAACAAGGCAATGACAGTCACTGTTCATGGTACTGTAGATTTGGTAAATTCTGCAGAATTGAAATCCGGCCAGCTGTGGTTTTTGGACCATATCTGGAGCTACAAAACTCCAAATGGAGTGATTCAAAAAAAGAAATTCAACTAGACAAAATAAGGAACAACTTTCATGTTTACCATTTCCTCAAATTTTCACTGTAACAATCCCCAATGGAACAGTAAAGTTATGGTACAAAATCTGAAATTTCTGCCCCTTAGTGCTAAGCTTGGAAATGGATTTGGTGACTTATTCCAATAAGTTTTAAATGCAAAATGTGGTACATTGGGAGTGTTAAAACCAATGCACCTATTTTCTATGCAAAAGTCAACTTTTTTGTTGACCAATGAAGTGAATAGTGACACCAAAAGTTGAAATTCAAAAATTGAAGAATTTTAAAGTATCAAATGCCCTAGTATACCTAACAAGATTGGTTGGATAGTTTGGCATGCCAATAGGGTTCAGTTAGCAGTACTGCACATGGCATTATGCCATTCTGTGATTTTATGGTTTTTAGCCATTCTGACCTTGTGTTGATATTTGGCCTTGTGCCTATTGTCATTACAGCTTGTTAGCTGTTCTGTTGCACACCGGGAGATGCACATGTGACCGATGGTGTGACGGCCCGAGGTACTAGATACCCAGTGCCAGTTTACCCGTTATCCAGTCCAGTCGTCCAGTATAGGTTACTTGGGCAACCAAATGAATGAAAGTGGACAAAGTTAACAAAATAAATGGATATACAAATACAAAACAAATAAGTCATATACATTCAATGCATATTTATTTTTGTTATTTCTTTCTATTTTATTATTGCACCACTAAGCATTATTGCTTAGCGCGTTGCTTTTGCCACGCGTAGGTTCTGGAGATACTGATCGAGAGCCCAGTAGACCGCAGACTGGGTGAGACCATCCTGCAGCTCTGCATAGTGTCCGTGTCACCTCACCTTCTACACTGCATTGGTAGGACACTAGGTTTCATTTTGGTATTTTGTATCTAACTTTTATTTTCTCATATGTAATTAAACTTATGTAATGTATTTTGATGTTCATGTAAATAATGAAAATTGTATTTGTGAATGGAAAAGTGAATGTCTATCTATGACTTGTACATGATTATTAAATGAGATGAATGATTGAGAAATGAATGGTTGAAAAATATTGAGATTTTGATATTGGAGTTTGAGATGATTGAATATGAATATTGGAAGTGTTTTTCACAAGTTCCGAAGAACTATTTTTTTTCATTTTTAGCCGGTACTCTGCCGGATTTTCTTTAAAATTTTCGGAACCTCAAATAAATAATAATTTCGATAAATGGCTTAAATAAATTATATTTCATAAATTATATTCAAAACTATGACAAAAATTGATTAAGGTAAAATAGAGTGTGCCGATACACCGTGTGACATAACTTACTCGGATATACTGTACACGGGTAAGGGGTGTCACATGTTTTGTCAAAATCCTTTGTAGTGTACTTAATAGATTATCGATAGGTGAAGTTTGGTAATGTAACACCCTAGGCAAATCCCACATCGACAAAACACGGGAGAGATGCTGGGTTCATAAGATGGAGGTTCCTAACCCCTAGTGACGCGTTTTAAAACCGTGAGGGCTTCGGCCCAGAGCGGACAATATCACTAGTGGGCTGGGCCGTTACATTTGTGGTATCAGAGCCGTTCGCGTGTCCTCTTGGGCGATGGTGGGGCAAACCTCAGCGAGGACGCTGAGTCCCGAAAGGGGGGGAGAAAGGTCCCTTAGGCAAATCCCACATCGGCAAAGCACGGAGATGGTCTTGGGCTCAAAAGTAATGATATATAAGATGGGGGAACTAATCACTAGAGGCGCCTTTTGGTGGAATAGCCTGGAGAGTTGGAAGAACTCCAGGGTTAAACGTGCTCGCTTGAGAGAAATCCTAGGATGGGTGACCTCCTGGGAAGTTCTCCATTCCACCTATGGGACAAAACCGTGAGGCTTATGGCCAAAGCGGACAATTCCTCTAGTGGTTTGAGCCCAATCATTACAATTTGGTATCAGAGCTGGTTTCCCTCTAGTACGGTGTGTGGTGCGAGGACGCACCAAGCGGAAGTTGGTGGGCTTGTCACGACCCAGGGATGGGGTTGGGACGTGCTTGTTCAACCAACTACGCATTGGGGTGGAAACTTCGTGTCCCACATCGGAAAAGGGAAGAAAAGATTTGGGCCATATAAGTGAGAGCCTTCCTCACCTGGTCAGCGCGCTTTTGGGAATGAAACCTCCCAAGGGACAAATCGGTGAGGCCCATGGGCCAAAGCGGACAATACTAACTGGAGAAGGATCGGGCTGTTACAGGTAATTTATTAGGTATACTACAGGATTATGTCATACCTTACGGAGGAGTAGGGTGTGACATGTTTTAGTGGTATCAGAGCAAGTTTTTATGTAAATTTAGAATAGTGAATTTGAAATATTTTTCGATAAGTACAACTGCTCAATGTTATTGTTTGACACATATAGTACATTTACATCATAAATATGAACTAACAGGGAGAAATCTCCTTGTGTTGGTTGTTCAGGAAATAGAAAATCCTTTGAATAGATATAGATGAAGGGGGTAAAATGGTAGAGTAATCTAATACAATTGACGTACAAAAAGAGGCCCCAACTCTTCAGAGTGTTGGAGGCCCAGCGGCACCAACCCCACCTGTACAAATTACTGCACAAATGGCCCAGTAAATGGCCACGTTCTTTCAACAAATGGCTGATAATCTATCGACCTAAGCCCAAGTACATACCCAAACCCCGACAAAGGTTGCATGAAAAGGGGAAGGGTGTGAAGCCTACTGGCCAAAGTTCAGGCAGCAATTTGGGGAAAAGAAAAGATTTTGGGGACCCCAAACTCATAGATATGATAGAGATGAACCAGTAGGACAGAAGCCACCAAGATCCAATCGACAGACAACCAGGAGTTCCTTCACTATTCGTACCAGTGGCATTTATGGTAAAGTACACTAGGGTATTTGCTATAAGGCCACTAGAGCCTATTATAATTGTGGTAGAATCGGGATTTTGTCAGAGATTGTACTAAAGCACGTCGACCTATGCCACATACTACACCAGAGGAATCAGTCTAAGGTTCTGATTCTAGAGGTACATCGATAGTCAGTAGGGGTAGAGACAGAAGTAGAGATAGCACTTTGGGTAATCCTAACACAATGGACCAACCCGAGCAAAGGATTATACTAGACAGAGTGTACGCCATGTATCGTGGGGAAGAAGCAGAGATTTCAGACATAGTTGCCAGTATGTTCTCAATTTTTGAAAAGAATAATTATGTACTATTTAATTTTGGCTCTACTCATCCACATGCTAGTATTAAAATTATATGTTTTACTGCTATCCCCTTGCATGGAAATAAATTTTGATTTGTTAGTGATGAATTCTTTAAGATAAGAGCCGCGATAATAAGTGTGATTGTAATTAGTTTTAGAAAAGTTGGCTAGTTAGAGACATCTCCTAGAATATGATAAAATTGTAGAGTTAATTAGTGTGCATGTTTAATGCAAGGCGAGAGGACCTAAAAGTGAGTTATAGCAATATAGCTGCCTAGAGGAGGGCAAAAGTATTACTATTGCTAGATATCAGTGGATATCATAATCAGAATAAGTTTAAGATATCAGTGGACTTGAGAGGAAAAAAAATAAATAAAAATAAGGAAGTGTGATCTATTAAGATGTATCGTAGTAACTATGCAATGTTCTTGATGTTTGTGCTGTAAGCTATAGATTATAGTACTAACTTGGGATTTATTGTGTAGAGCTACTTTAACACCCTCACTTTAGCAAGTCCATACATTTCGCTGTTCCAGTGACTGGTATCAGTCCCGACAGCTATAATGTCTGGAACTATATTTAGACTATAGTGAGGAGTCATAAATAACTCAAATGATGCCAAGAAAAAAATTAAGGAAAAATTTTAGAAATAAAGCACAACAAAGTTAAATGAGTAATAGCCCCAGCGATGAGTGACCCTAACGGGAAGTAACGGCGAAGGCCATTAGCAACCCTAGACCTGGGGGAAATCCCGTGAAATAATTCATGAGACTCCAATAAAGAGTTATTGAGGGTTTGATGACAATAAATTGCTAAGAAAACCCAAGGAAAAATTAAATCAATCGGTACACACGATTTTAGCTCATTAAGTTAAACGGAGGGCAATTTGGTCATTTTGCCTTCAAAGACGATTTTTGACCAACTTGTCCATTTAAGTAAGTGAATTATATGATATAAAATGTGAATAAATATTACTAAATAATTAATTAAAATTGGGTAGAAAAGAAAGAAAAAAAAAAGGAAAAGGTTAATAATTACATCATGCTTGTATAAGCATGATGCAATTAAAAAGGCCCAACCAATCAAATGCAAAAAGCCTTCTTAAAACAATTAAAAGAGATAAAAATTAACAAAAAAAAATCAGACTTCATCTCCTTCTTCAGCTGGCCGAACCAGCTCCTCCCCATTTCCTCCATTTTCCTTTTTGTCCAAGCTTGGATCTCCTTGTTCCTTGCGCAAAACCCTAAGGCCCCAACACTAAAAATACTCCTTAGCTCCTCTTTAAGAGTATGGCAGCCAAGAATTGAAGGAATTCTTAAAGTTTCACAAGACCAAGTTTGACCCCAAAGAGGTTAGTGCCTAACTTTTGCTTCCTTTCTTTTTCATATGTTGAAACTAAGTTGAATGAAGGTGAAATTCATGAAAAATGATATAAATGATGCATGAATGAAGAATAGAATTTTCAGCTAGCTTTATGGGAATGGTAGTTTGATAGTTTTGATGGATTTGAAAGGCTTAGAAATGGTGATTGATGTGTAAACATAAATTAGAAATTGATTAGTTGCTTAATTTGATAAGTGTTGGGTGAACCTAGAATTGGGAGTTAGGGTTTTGAGAAGAAAATTGGGGAATTGTTCAATTGATAGTAAATTAATGTTCTAATGGTCAATTAGTGACCATTTGAGGCAATTTGACCCTAATTTAGAATGAATTGTGGCTTTGAGAATTGATTTGGTATGCTGCCTTATGATTGTGATTCTGGACCTTTGAGTCCAGTGTGTTTGGGTAACTCTAATTGGACTTGTGTACCTCCAATTGGTACAAGGCCAATTGGAGGTGAAATTTGACACATAATGCCACATTTTTTTATAAAGAAACCCTACCCAGAAAACTAACCTAAGTTGCCCTAAAATTTGACCTAATCTAGATAACACATGCTGCCTTAGAAAAATGACCAAATGAACAGTGTTTGTTCAATTGGTCAGAACTCAGTGTAGAAAAGTTCAATTGACTTAAAATTTATATCAATGAAAAGCTTAGACAATTTAGGACAACTTTCATGAAGAATACAACTCCAAATTTTGACCAGAACTTAATGAAATTGCCCACCAAAATTAGGACATCAAAACTGCCAGAATGGGATTCTGCCCAGAAATCCTGGGTAGATACCAATCCGGCCAGCCTTACTAAAATTAGCATAACTTGAGCTAGAAAACTCCAAATGGAGTGATTCAAAAAGGGAATTAAAGATGACACATAAAGGAACAACTTTCATGAAGAAAATTTTGCCAAATTTCTACTGTAGCAATGACCAATGAAATAGAAAACTTAAGGCATGAAATCTGAAAATTTTAAATAACTTGCAATAAGCTTTGAAATGGTATTGGCAACAAATGCCAACAATTTTAGAATGCAAAATGTGGTATGTTGGTGATATTAAAACAAATATACCTATTGTCTATGAAAAAGTCAACATTTTAGTTGACTAAGGAGGAATAGTAACTATTGAACTTCAATTGCAAAGAACCTCACATTTAAATTTGTAATATGCCCTAGTAGGCCTAGTGTGATTGGTTTGGATAGGTTGGCATGCCAATAGGGTTCTGTTAGCAGTACTGCATGGCTTCACGCCATTCTATGTTTTATGGCCTTTCGTGCCATTCTAAGATATAATAGCCTTTGGCTATATTGATTGTGTTTACTATACTTGGCCTTGTGCCAAATGATTATTACAGCTTATTAGCTGTTCTGATGCACACCGGGAGACACATTGTGACCGCTAGTGTGACGGACCAAGGTACTTGGTACCCAGTGCTGGTTTACCCATTTATCCAGTCCGGTCAATTTGTATAGGTTACTTGGGCATGGAAAAGTATAAATGTAATTGAATTGATTATTAAAGGAAGGAAATTAAATATCAAGATAAAAAATAAGAATGATTTCAATAAAAAGAGGCTCAAAATCATCATGAGAACGTTTAATAAAATGCTAGGAACAGTTAATATCATAAGATGTAATTAGCCTACAACTAAACAATAAAGTAGTAATTATTTATTTTCTTATAAGCACAATAACTAGGAAATTTTTACTTTTATTTGTATATCATATTTTCTTATATTATGGCACCACTAAGCAGAAATGCTTAGCGCATTAGATTTTCCATCGCGTAGGTACTGGAGACGCTGACGGAGAGCCCAGCAGACCCTAAACTGGGTGAGATTTATAGATCTGCATTAAGTACAGAGTCATCTCCATTTCAGTGCATCCTTGATAGGACTACTAGGCATCTTTTGGGATTTTGTATTTTGTATTTTGCAATAAATATTAGTTTTTGTTATGTACATTTGAAACTCATGTAATTATGTATTGAATGTAATTATCTGTAAATTTGTGTTCATAGATAACATTTGAGTATTTATTTATAAATTGAGCATGATTATGATATGAATTGAATGAATGAAATTTGAGAAATTGTTGAGAAATCTTGAGAATGATTGGAAAAATATTTGGAAGTGTTTTCCACAGGTTCCGAATAGCTGTTTCCTCCATTTTTAGTCGGCACTCTGTCGGATTTTCTGTAAAATTTTCGAAACCTCAAATTAATTTAAAATTTCAATAAATGATGTAAAGGATATCAATTTCAAAAATTTCACTTAGTGACCCATAATTAAATAAATTAAGAAATGATAAATATCAATAAGATAATATATGGTGCTCCGGCACACTGTGTGACATATCTTGCTCGGCTACACTGTAGACGGGTAAGGAGTGTCACAGCTACGTACTACCTGATAGTACACAAAGATAAGAATAGTTGCAAGTGGCTTCTACTTTAGTACAGTTATGCCAGAGCGGAATTCTATTAATGGAAATGAGTTTGAAAATCCTAATTTGGGATTTAAAACTCTATAATTAGAATATTCAAAGATCATGGTTGGAAGGTAGCGAGAGTCAACGACTCAGTTACCCTAGGACGAGTTACAATGCATTAGAAATCACTATAAGACTAGAGATTTCAATATAGTTATAAATTAAAGATAACACCTATAGGGCGAGGTCTTCCGATTTCTGATATGGGGTTTATAATTGTTTTGGTATTGCAATGGACCTTTTGCCTAAAGTCTAGTGAAAAATAGTATTCTATTTACTTCGCAGTAAGACACAAAATATGATTTTGTTCCCCTGAAGGAGACAGGATGCTATGGATGATAATTATAACTTATAAAATGATTAAGAAATGATGTTATAATGAGAACAGTAGTGTGATAGAAAATCGTTAACTCAGATATTCCTTAGGAAGAGCACAATTCCCATTGTACAGATTATAATGGATTAGATCATAATCATGCAGAACTTTTGAATGGCAAGAGAAAAAGGACAGTTCGGTAGACTCCCTTCTTAAGATATTAAAGGATAGTTTATAGTTAAGTAGAAGAGAAAGTAACAATTATAAAACAGTGAAAAATAAGCTATAAGATATCGGTAGATAAAAGAAAATATAGAAGTGAAAATTTGAATAGTAGATTTAAACGTTATAAAGAAATATCACGAATATTGGAAGTATTGGCAAGAGTGGTCAGAGGACCAATCCAGCGTAATATTGCAGTGTAGATAATTTATTGGGAATGGTATCAAGGTATAAACTTTTGATATGACAGTTGGGCTAAGGAATAAGCATATACCATTGGTTAAAGTGCTGTGGAACCATCACTCAGGCCAGGAAGCTACTTGAGAGCGTGAGGAGGACATGAGAAGACAACACCCACAACTATTCAGAAACTAAAATCAAGTAAAATTTTGGGACAAAATTTCTTTTAAGGGGAGGAGAATTGTAACAGTCCTATATTAAGCAGTCTATGCATTCTACTGTTTCGATGACCAGTGTCTGTCCGGATAGCTAGGATGTTGGGAACTATACTTAAATATTATTGAGGAGACATAAAATGATGAAATAAATGATAAAAAAAATACAAGAAAAATAAAAGAGATGAAATGCAATTAGGTTAAATGAGCTGAAATCGCAGAAATAGGTGACCGCACTGGGAAGTTACGGCGAAGACTGTTAACTACTCTTGGACTGCAGGGAACCTTAGGAAATATTTTTTGGACATGATTAAATGTCTATTAAGGTATAAATGACATTGAAAATGTCAAAGAAAATTTAGTAAGTCGGTATAAACAAAAATGAAAATTAAAGTAATCGGCGGATCAAGGATTAAATCGGTGTTACCGAAAAAGTCTAAATTTGACTCGAAGAGGGGCATTTTGGTTAGTTGACACCTAGAGTTGACTTTTGACCTAAATGTCCATTAAAAATAAGTGATATTAAATTTTAAAAATGCCATGAAAATAAGAAAGTTTACACATAATGTAATTAAGGGAATTTTGGGGGATTAATTGAAATATTACTAAGTTTAATTATTAAATTATTAAACTATACTTAGTGCACCTTAGTGGACATATAAAAGCACATAAGGACAAGGGATTAACCACTTCATTTCACTTCTTCTTCTTCATTCTTCTTCTTGGCCGAAAATGATTTCTCTCAAACTCTCCCATGGCCGTTTCATGCAAAGCCCGCATCTACCATGATTCAAGCCATGATTCCTGTAAGTGTCTTCATTAAAAGTGGTCTAAACACCTTGGGGAAGATATAGGGAGCAATAAAGAAGAGTTTTGGTGAGGTTTAGCAAGCTTCAAAAAAGAGGTAAGTGTCCAATTTCTTCCCTTGCTTAATTAAAGTTTATATTGAGGTTATGGTGAGTTGATTGGTTGAATGATTTAAGGAATTGGTTGGGTATTTGATGTGTGCAATTTTTGGCAGCCATGGAAGTTCAAGGTATTTTGTTTATTCTTACATGAATTTAATGGTAATTAAGGTTGATTAAAGTAATTTGATGTGTTAGTGAATTAATTCCATGTGTATGTGTGATTGAGCTTTAGAATTGGGGTTTGAAAGAAATTGTGGAAGACTTTGGCCAATGGTGATTTTCGCCAGCCTTGTGGTTCAATGAAGAGTGCTTGATTTCATGAATTTACTTGATAAATTATGGTACTAAGGGATTAATGGAAGTGTATGTAAATTATTGTTGGAATTATATGTAATAATTAGATGTATTTATGTGTATATTATATTGATTTTGGACTTTGTGAATTAGGGTTGTATATTTTACATTGAGGATTTGTATATATTATTCAAAATGACCATAATGTGATGTGATGAATGATGTTAGTACATTATGAGTCCAGAATTTAGGCATGGGAAGTTAAGGTATAGCAAGTTGAATTTGTAAATTGATTGGTATTTGAGGACTGTATTGAGGGCAGTATGCATTTAAGCCTATAACTATAATTGTATGATCCCAATTAGTGTAAGGCCAATTAGAGGTAAAATTAGACATGTAATGAACCAATTTTCATGTAGAAAACTTGCCAAAATTTTGTCCAAAAATTGACCTTAAATTTGACCTAATCCAGAATTGGTAATGTGCAAACCCAGAATTTGACCATATGAACAGTATTCGCATAATTGGCCATAACTCACTGAAAACAGGTCCAAATGACCTGAAATTTATACCTTTGGAAAACTTAGACATAGGGCTACAACTTTGGTTAGGAACACAAAGCTCAGAAATGCCATTAACCAAGTCGAATTGCTCGCCCAAGTTGGGTTACAAAATCTGTCTAGAATCGAAATCGACCATAATTTGCTAAATAAGTGCAAATTGTCCAGCTTTAGTAAAATGACCATAACTTGGTCTATAGAACTCAAAATGACATGAAATTAGTGCCAAAATTTCAATAAGACATAGACCTACAAAATTGGTAATTGGAACAAAACCCAGAAATCGACGAAACTAGGTCATCCGGCTAGGTCAAGTTAGTGCACAAAATTTGAAAATTGGCATAATTGACTAATGAATCCAGAATACTGTTTTAAGCTTATCTACCGCTAGAAAGCTTCAATTGAAAAGTACCATACCATTCTGGAAAGCTAAGAAATAGAACTAAAACATTGCTTTAGACACTCTCCTCAAATTATGAATGCAAGAAGTCTGAATTATAAGTCAAAATTTGTGACCTAATTGAGGACCATGCCAATATAAGACCTTTGAGTCTAGCCCAATAAGTTGACCATAAGTAATTCTACAAGACTTGAACAAATTACAACTAAAATTTTTGAGTGACCATAAGACATAGGACAACAAATTCTATGAAGAATGCTAAGCCTAAATGTTACTATAAACTGTCCAAATAAATTAGTTAAATTCCAAACCAAAATTGCCTAGTAAGGAAATTAAAATTCAGATTTGACCTAGTTATGGTTAATTGACCATAACTTGAGTTATACAACTCCAAATGGAGTGAATCAAAAAGGGAATTAAAGAAGACACAATAAGAAACAGTTTGATGAAGAGAATTTTATTAAATTCTCATTGTAACATTGGTCCAATAGATAGTAAACATTAGCCATGAATCTGAAAATTTAAAATAACATAGACTGAGCTTTGAAATATGATTTGCAATTGAGGCCAACATGAGTTAAACTCAAATTGAGGGATCATAGTGCAACTAGAATTAATATATCTGTTAAGTGTGGAAAGTCAACATTTATGTTTGACTAGTAACTCCATAACCCTAAATACAAGAATTCAACTTATAAGACCTACTAGGTATATCTTTTATGCAAAAATAAAATTACTAGAATTAATTATTAGAAATGGTTCGAATGGATACTGAAACACTTTAAAATTATGTGTTTCAGTTGGAAAGGGATCTTCGAAGAAAGAAAGAAAGTTGGATTAAATCAAGTCAACAAAAGAGGTTTGTGCACAACTAACTTATTTTCTATGTTTTAAATTTATAATGGGTTTTGAATGACTTTATATGATTTAAGTATGTTTTCTCCTATGCATTTAAGGATTTATTGCATGATTTGAGAATTATAAATTGTGGATGGTACATTTGAGATATTTTCAATATTGTGCATGAATTTACAATGATTAAATATGTTTAGTGATTTGTAAATACTTTTTGTGAATAGAAATTGTTTTGAATATGATTTGAAACCATAGTTGGCATGGCAATGTGATCGAATTCCTCATTAGCTTGTTTCTATGTTTTAAATTTATAATGGGTTTTGAATGACTTTATATGATTTAAGTATGTTTTCTCCTATGCATTTAAGGATTTATTGCATGATTTGAGAATTATAAATTGTGGATGGTACATTTGAGATATTTTCAATATTGTGCATGAATTTATAATGATTAAATATGTTTAGTGATTTGTAAATACTTTTTGTGAATAGAAATTGTTTTGAATATGATTTGAAACCATAGTTGGCATGGCAATGTGATCGAATTCCTCATTAGCTTGTCTAATGGGAAGAAAAGAATTCCCTCTCTGGCTGAAGTGTTGAGGTGTGTGCCAGTTGAGGAAGAATTCGAATAAGTACTCATATATTATGCTAGCTAGCCTTGGTATGCCTCATTAGCCTTTGGCTGTTGGGATGAATTAGCTTTGTCGTGGTGTACAACCCGACATTATTTTAGTGTCATGCTCTAAGCTGTGTGATTTGAACAATATTATATTGTTTTATTATTTAAGAGAATTGTGAATAAATTGTTACTATTTGATCAAAAGGTTATTCAAATGAATAATTTGTATAATTGAAAATATTGGTTTTTCGGTTGTCATGAATTTGAAGAATTAAGAAATGTTCAAATTTTATTTGTTATGGTTTGGCAAAGCATAACTTGTATTAAGTTTTAAATTATTAGTTTGTGTGCCAAAGAGTTTACCGCTCAGCGATAGCTTTGTATGCTATCGCAGGTGAAAGAAATGATAGAGTAGCCAAGTGAGAACACTTGAAGCTGCGACTTGAAGATAAGCTGGGATGAATTTTGAGTATATTGTATGTATACCCGTATGCATTAGTTGTGATGTAATCATGTAAATATATGTATGTAAGCACGTTTGAGCAGTGAACAAAAACTCTTGTAATATTATTTTGGTATTTAATCAAATACAGATTATTGTAATATTATATAGAAATTTTATGTACCTGTACATATTTGTGAAATAAATTTTATTACCCCAATGAATGCAGTACTTAAATTTCTTTCTACATTTTGTATCTAATGAATTATTTCCTTTATGATGAGTTTTGTTTGAAAATGAATTGAGTTGATTACTGGAAATGATTTATCAATTGTTGAGATTGGATTGGGAGATTTTATAAATTGCTTTTGCAGGTAAATTGAAGAACTGTTTTATCTATTTTTAGCCGTAACCATGTGAATTTTCCGTAAAATTTTTAAAATGCCTAATTATTACTAAATAAGTTTTATGATACATCCTTGAGTTGAAAACACTTAAGATAAATTTTTATCACCACGCTAAATTTTAAAAATGCATTTGTTTTGTCAAAATCCCTTGTACTGTACTTGATAGATTATTAGTAGGTGAAGTTCGGTAATTTATTAGGTATACTACGAGATCATGTCATATCTTACAGAGGGGTAGAGTGTGACATAGTCACCATTTAAAATGTGATTTATTTGATTAATTAAAGAGTTTAATTAATTAATTAAAGAGTTTTGGTTTGCAATAAGATTGCAAAGTCCCTAGCATGACTTGAAACCAAATCTAGGTTATTGGATGTATAGTATAAATTAAATTTATATTTAATTTGATTAAATATGAATTTAATTATGAGAAATTAATTAATGGAGATTAATTAATTAATTAATTTATATTTGATATAAATTGATTTAAAGAGGAGAAATTATAATTTTGGGTTGAGAACTCAAATTAAAAAGTAAGGGCAAATTGGTCTTTTCACATGGTGACATGTGGCACCATGAGATGGTGACACATGGCACCATATGATCTTGCCACTTGTCTTCCTATGATGGAAGACCACATATCATGATTTAAATGGAGCTTGACACTTGGCCCCATAGGATTAAATCAAATAATAACAAGATGGGATCTTGTGATGACATGTGGCAAGGGAGTTAGGGTTTAACCTAAGTATATAAAGAGAAGTTATAAAGAAAAATTCAGCCCACCTTTCTTTTCTCTCATATGTGACGACAACAAGAAGTCTCCCTCTCCTCTTCAATTTCTCAATTGATTCAAAGGGAAAAACTTAGATTTCCTCTTGAATTAAATTATTAGAAAGTGTTTCTAACACCCAATACATTCATACAACCTTTACAAAGCATAATCCTCATCTCATAATTGGTTGACAAGGCTTGAGAAGCAAATCTAGGGGCTGCCATTGCTACTTGGTGTGTGCTTGTGGTGGACAAACTAGAGGGACAACATTTGGGGTCCTAAGAACATCCTAAGATTGCATCAATTGTGCATCAACAGGTTAGTACCTAAAAATCCCTCTTTTAGTTAGGGTTTAATTGAATTAAATGTTAATTCATAATCTTTAATGGTAAATGAAATTTTAATGCATGCTAAAATATGTTTTGGTATGCAATTGGGCATTGGAAATTGATTAGGATCATAAGATACTTGGTATGGTGCATGAAACTTCAGAAATAATTTTTGAAATTCAAGGTTCTAATGCCCAATAATCATGCTTCTACTCCTTTAATTGGTATCAGAGCTACTATATTTGCCATTAAGATTGTTTATGAGGTTTAATTGTGTGATTGGATCAAATTTGGATTGATCTAAAGCTGGTTGGATACTCACCATGGGCCGACATGAATGTAAAACACACCTCAAGGGTGTGTTTGATGTATGCGCTTGGTTTATGGGCCCTTTATGCAATTGTTGTAAATCTTAAGAACCATAATTAGGCCCATACCTAATTAAATTGTTTAATTAAGAATTTTAATCACACAATTAATTTTTGAAAATTGTTTTCAAGGTATTAAATTTGGAAAGGGTTTCTAAATTTAAATTTATTAGAATGAGATTCAAATCTAGATTTTTGGTTGAATATGTGATATTCAATTTAATTTTTAGTATGTATATTTTATCTAATTGTTAAATTTTAATATGCATGATGGATGATCATGGACAATAAAAGACCAATGTGATTGGATTTATTTCTTTTATTTTTCTTTGGGTTGTAAAATAATTAATTTTATTTTAGTGGCATGTATTATAAATGTTGTAATAATTTGGATTGTAATTTCATTTATTTGAGGACTTTAAAGTCCATATTCTTATAAATTCGCCTTGGTATGTCAAGGATTACAATGCAATTGGATTGCAAGAAGATCAAGGAGGTCAAGAGTATTGGTGGGATCAGTGGGACGAAATTATGATCAAGTGTTGATCAAGTAACACCCTCCCGGTAGCAACTCCGTACATTCTACTGTTTCGGTGACCGGTGTCGGTCCGGACAGCTAGAACGTCCGGAAAAATATTTAAACTAAAGTCAGGAACCATAATTAACTCAAATATTAATAAGAAAAATTTAGTTAAAATTTTAGAAATAAAATACAATTAAGTCAAATGAGCCGGTGCCCAAGCGATGGGTAACCCAGAGGGAAGTTGCGGTTCACGCAACTGGGAGCCCTAGACCCGGGGAAAAATTCATAAAATAATTTTTGGGACTCCAGAGAAGGGTCATTGAGGTTCCTATGGCATTAGAATGCCAAGAAAATATTTAGAAAAAATTTTCAATCGGTACAGACAATTTTGACCCGTTAAGCCAAACGGAGGGCATTTTGGTCATTTCGCCTTCAGAGGCAATTTTTGGCCGACTTGTCCAGTTAAGTAAATAATTATTATGATCTAAAATATGAATAAATATTGCTAAAAATTAAATTGAAATTTGGTAGAAAAGAAAAGAAAGAAAAAGGAGCTAAATTGGGAATTATGATGTCATGCTTAGGTAATTAAAAAGGGATGGCCAATTAAATTAAAGGAAGACATTTATAATACATAAATGGGCAGAAAAAGAAGACAATTTTAGAGAATTTTCTGCAGCTACTCTTCTTCCCCAATAAGACGTTTCATGCTCCTCTTTTCCCTTCTCCATTTTCATGCTTACAAAGCTTGAATCCACACCCTTTCTCACCATAAAAACCCTAGTTGTCTTCACAAAAACTCACCCCACACCTTGAAGAAGCTTTGGGCAGCAAATTTTTGAAGAAAAATTGAAGTCAAGCTTGGGAAAATTCTGCCCTACAAGAGGTTAGTGCCTATTTACACTTATACCTCTTTTATTCCATGTTAAAGACTTGAAATAAGTAAGAATTTGTGAATTAAATGAATGAAATTTATGCGTATATACCCCATGGATTTCGGCTGCCCTAAGGAAGGAATAGGATTGAGTGTTTTTGATGGACTTGGAGTGAACTAGAAATCATGTTTAAAGCATATAAACATAAGGATAATGAATTAGTTAGTTAACTAGGCTAATTTGTACAAACCTTGAATTTGAGTTAGGGTTTGGGAGTGAAAATTGGACTTTGCTTATGAAATTGTTAAAGAACATTATAATGGTCAATTAGTGACCATTTGAGGTAAGTTGACCATAATTTGAAGAGATTTAGAGTAATACAAACTGAATTAGTGGGCTGCCTAATGAGTGCAGCAGGGAGGCTGTGAGTCCAGCCTGTTTGGACTGCCATATCTTTGGCTGTGTAGGTTCAATTGGTGTTTGGCCAATTGGACATGAAACTAGACTTATAATGGCACAATTTTGCTGAAGAAACCATGCCCAAAAGACCCAAGCAAGTGGACCAAAAGTTGGCCCCAATCCGGATACCCTGCAAGCAAATTCTGCAGAATGACCAAATGAATAGTAACTGTTCATTTGGCCATAACTCACTGTAGAATGGTCCATTTGACCTGAAATTTTTACAGCAACAAGATAAGATATAGAAAAACAACTTTCATGAAGAAACCTACCCCAAATTATGACCAGAACTTATCCAACAAGGCAATGGCAGTCACTGTTCATTGTACTGTAGATTTGGTAAATTCTACAGATTTAAAATCCGGCCAGCTGTGGTTTTTGGACCATATCTGGAGATACAAAACTCAAAATGGAGTGATTCAAAAAAGGAAATTTAACTAGACAAAATAAGGAACAACTTTCATGTTTACCATTTCCTCAAATTCTCAATGTAATAGTCCCTAATGGAACAGTAAAGTTATGGTACAAAAACTGAAAATTCTGCCCCCTTTGTTCTAAGCCTAGAAATGGTATTGGTGATTAATTCCAACAAGTTTTAAATGCAAAATGTGGTACATTGGGAGTGTTAAAACCAATGTGCATATTTTTTATGCAAAAGTCAACATTTTTGTTGACCAATGAAGTGAATAGTGACACCAAAACTTGAAATTCAAAAATTGTGAAACTTAAAAGTGCAAAATGCCCTAGTAGGCCTAATGTGATTGGTTTGGATAGGTTGGCATGCCAATAGGGTTTTGATAGCAGTACTGCGTATGATGTATGGCTTCATTGCCATTCTGTGATGTGATAGCCTATGGCTATACTGATTATGATGTTTTACTTGGCTTTATGCCTTATTGCTTTTATGGTTTATTTGCCATTCTGTTTGCACACCGGGAGACACATTGTGACCGATGGTGTGTGACCGAGGTACACAGTACCCAGTGCTAGTTTACCCGTTTATCCAGTCCGGTCAATTTGGATAGGTTACTTGGGCATGGAAAAGTATAACTGTAATTGAACTGATTATTAAAGAAAATACAAAAATTAAATATCAGGAATGATTACAATAGAATACAAAGAAACTCAAGATCTTAAGGAAAATAATTAACAAAATACATGAAGAAGTTAATATTATAAAACATAATTAGCCCTCGACTAAACAATAAGTTAGTAATTATTCATTTCTTATGAACACAATAGCTAGGAAATTATTATTTTTAATTGCATATTGTATTTTCTTGTATTATTGGCACCACTAAGCTTTATGCTTAGCGCGTCGCTTTTGCAACGCGTAGGTACTGAAGATTTGGACAGAGGGCCCAGTAGACCACAGATTGGGTAAGGCCGTTCAACGTTCTGCATAGTGTCCGTGTCACCTCACCGTCATCAGTGCATTGGTAGGACACTAGGTTTTATTTTGATATTTTGTAATTAACTTCTATTTTCTCATATGTAATTGAAACTTATGTAATGTATTTTGGTATTATTGTATATACTGGAAATTGTGTTTGTGAATAAAAAGTGAATATTTATTTATGACTTTTATATGTTTATCATATGAGATGAATGATTGAGGAATGGAAATGCTGATAAAAAAAAAATATTGAGGTATTGATGATTATTGGAGTTTGAAAATGATGGGAAATGATTATTGGAAGTGTTTTTAACAGGTTCCGAAGAACTGTTTTCTCCATTTTTAGCCGGTACTCTGCCGGATTTTCTATAAAAATTTTCGGAACCTCAAATAAATTACAATTTCAATAAATGAATTATATTTCACAATTATATTCAAACTATGATACAAATAAATTAAGGAAGAATAAAAATGATTGAGATAAAATAGGGTGTTCCGGTACACTGTGTGGCATATCTTGCTCGGCTACACTATAGACGGGTAAGGGGTGTCACAGATCATGTACTCCTTCAGCAACTCTTGTAAAATAAATGAATGAAATACACCTAGGAATGCCCTGATTCAATTCTTGGTAGCTCAGAATTGAATCCCTTAGAAAGTTCATGATCATACCATATTATTTGTTTATCCATATATGCATGAGATGATGTGAATGTATACAAGTATATGATATATGCATGCCAATTGGATAATGTGCAGGGTGAGACCATAATAGTAATTAAGTCGACCACAAAATCTTCTAAGCAAATGATTAAGTTGGAAATAGTATAATTATAGTAATTATATCATGGCCCTCCATTGAGGCAATTATTTTAAGAAATTTTAAATACTTGCATGTGATGCATTTATTTAAGAGATTTTCTTAAGAATAATTGTTAAGCATAAGATGTTGTAAATATTTAAATAGTTGGTGGCCAATAATGGATGTGCCTGAGGACATTAAAATTATTTGCATGTTTACTGGCTTAATGGGATCAACTTAACTAATGCAAGATAAATCAATAATGGATGTGCTTGAGATTTTGAGCATTAGGGGCTAAATAAATGATTGAACCTCACATGAGATGTGATGGGCAAGGAGTTGCTTACTTATAGTTTATTGTAATTCCAATAATGGATGTGCCTGAGGATTGTCAATAATACTATAAGAATTCAATCACCCACTAGAAATCCATCCAACTAGGATTTTCGTTTCCTACTTTGGAAGTGTAGGATTTGCCAAGTCAGTGGGAGGACCAATTTGATTAAAAGACCATAATTATTTTTGGTTAATTACTTGATACATTTACTAATTAATCTAGTTATTTTTAACAGTTAATTTTTTGATAATAATGAGCACACAGCAACCACCACCATCCAATATCCTTGCGAGTATACTTGATCACAATAGGTTGACGGGACCTAATCTTTCTGATTGGCTTAGAAATTTAAAACTTGTCCTGAACCTAGAACGTATTGGATATGTTTTAGAATCAAAGGTTCTTGGTCCCTTACCTCCAGAGGCCACTCAATAGGAACTAGATACTTTGGATAAGTGGAAGGAGCATGATATGAGAGCCAAATGTTACATGCTTGCTTTTATGACTAATGAGTTACAGAAGCAGCATGAAAACATGCAGAATGCAAGTGAGATCCTCCTTCACCTGCAAGAGTTGTATGGTGAGCACAGCAGGAATGCTAGGTATGAGATATCTAGATAGCTATTCAGCATGAGGATGTCTGAGGGACAGAATGTAGAAGATCATGTCCACAAGATGATTCGGCTTATTGAGCAGCTGGAACATCTTAATTTTCACACGGATCTCCAACTGCAGACAGATCTTATCCTTCAGTCCCTGCCTGAGTCATTTGGGAATTTTGTGACAAATTTCCATATGACAAAGCAAGAGTGTACTTTGGCTGGGTTGCTTAACATGCTGGTTATTACCCAAAAGAATATGCCGGGTAATAAAGGAAAAGAGGTGGCTTTGATTGCATCTTCTTCTTCTACTCGAAAGTCCAAAAAGAAGAAGGGCAATAAGAATAAGAAACCTCAAATTCCTGGACCTTCCAAGAAGATAGCCAAATAGAACGGCAAGACCGAAGCTGACAAAGGCAAGGGAAAGTATTTCCACTGCCAGAAGGATGGGCACTGAAAAAGGAACTGCCCAGAGTATCTTGCATCTCTGTAGGACAAGAAGGATAGACCTTCAGAAGGTATGTCTGGGTCTTGTTATTTAGATTCTGATGATACTCATAGTTCATCTATAACTTGGGTTTTAGATACTGGTGCTAGTTCTCATTTTACTTTTGACATGCAGGAACTAACAAGTAGTAGCAGCTTGCCGTCACGAGATATTAGACTCTGGGTTAGCAATAGCTCAACTATTGAAGCTTTAACCATAGGATCTAAATCTTTATACATGTGTGGACATGTTTTGTATTTAAAAAATGTTTTGTATGTACTTAATACTTTTAAGAACATCATTTCTATATCTAGTTTGACTAGAAATGGCTATGAATTTCAGTTCACAAATGATGTTTGCAATATTTATTTTGGAAATAAATATGTTAGCTCGGGTTATATGCATGATGGACTTTATTATTTAGATAATAATGTTAAATACAAATCTAATGCAAGCAATCTAAATGAATGTAATGCCATGATGAAAATCAACTCAAGTTCAAAATATATTTGGCACTTAAGATTAGGTCATGTTGTAGAAGATAGGATTGCAAAGCTGGAGATAATGGGGATTTTATGCTCATTGGGTTCTGAACCTACTCCAACTTGTGAATCCTGCCTTTAAGGCAAAATGATTAGATCACCTTTTGTTGGACAAGGGTTAAGAGCTGAAAATATTTTGGAATTAATACATAGTGATGTATGTGATCCATTTAAGGAAATGGCTAGAGGCGGTTTTCATTACTTTATTATCTTTACTGATGATAAATCAAGGTTTGGGTATTTGTATTGAATGAAATACAAACATGAATCCTTTGAAAAGTTCAAAGAATTTAAATGTGAAGTAGAAAATCAAACAGGAAAAAGTATTAAAACTCTTCGATCAAATCGTGGAGGTGAATACTTAAGTACTGAATTTGATGAATACTTAAAAAAGCATGGCATTATCTCCCAGCTGACTCCTCCAGAAATGCCACAATTAAATGGTGTATCTGAAAGGAGAAATTGTACCCTATTAGATATGGTACACAGTATGATGAGCTATACTAATATGCCAGTCTCCTTTTGGGGATTTGCATTAGAATCAACTTTGCATATTCTGAATTCCATCAAAATCAATTTCTTCCTCACCTTATGAGATATGGCATGGAAGAAAACCAAGTCTTAAACATGTTAAGATTTGGGGTTTTCCAGCTTATATTAAAAAGCTGAATACTGATAAATTGAAAACCAGATTAGAAAAGGGTCGATTTGTTGGATATCCAAAAGAAAATTTTGGATATTATTTTTATTTGCCTACATCATAAAAGGTTGTGGTAAGTAGAGATGCCATATTTCTTGAACAACGGTTTATTCAAGAAGGTGGCAAAGGAAAGTAAATAGAGTTAGAATTGGAGAATTTTGATCAACCAATAGATCAAATGAATATAGATCCATCGAGTCAACCTACACCTATTGATGAAACATCTACAGTAATTCCTCGCAAATCGATCAGGATATCTCACCCACCAGAGAAATATGGTTTTCTTCATGAAGATGAACAAGAGTTGTTTACTCATGAAGAAATAGATCATGGAGATGATCCTCTTACCTATGAAGAAGCTATGTCAGATATAAACTCTTCAAAATGGATTAAAGCTATGAAATCCAAAATTGATTCCATGCATAAGAACCAAGTTTGGGACCTTGTTGACTCACCTAAAGGTATTGTACCTATAGGGAATAAATGGGTTTTCAAGAAGAAAATGGATTCTAATGAAAAGGTAGAGACCTATAAAGCAAGGCTAGTAGCGAAAGGGTTTCACCAAAGGTAAGGAATCGACTATCAGGAGACTTTCTCGCCTGTTGCCATGCTTAAATCAATTAGGATTTTATTAGCAATAGCTACATACTATGATTATGAGATTTGGCAAATGGATGTCAAAACAGCCTTTCTCAATGGAAACATTGATGAAAACATTTTCATGGAACAACCTAGGGGTTTTGAATCCCATGATAGTTCCAAGGTATGCAAGCTAAAACGATCCATTTATGGGTTGAAACATGCTTCGAGGAGTTGGAACATTTGTTTTAATGAAGTCATCAAATCATTTGGTTTTTATCAAAAATATGGATGAGCCATGTGTATATAAGAAGGTTAGTGAGAGTGCAGTCACTTTCCTTATTTTATATGTAGATGACATTTTATTGATAGGTAATGACATAGGTATGTTGACAACTGTCAAGGTATGGTTGTCAAATATATTCTCCATGAAAGACTTAGGGGAAGTAACCTATATTCTTAGAATTCGCATCTATAGAGATAGAGCGAAAAGAATAATTGGTTTATCCCAAAGTCTATACTTGGAAAAGGTGTTAAAGAGGTTTAACATGCTTGATTCCAAGAGAGGATTGTTACCAGAAAGCCATGGTATCCATCTTTCTAAGTAGATATCTCTAAAGACACCAGAAGAAAGAGATAAAATGGCCAGGATTCCATATGCTTTGGCTATTGGAAGTTTAATGTATGCAATGTTGTGTACTAGGCCGGATATCACATATGCTGTTAGTTTGACTAGCAGTTTTCAATCCAATCCAGGTTTGGAACACTGGATAGCTGTCAAGAATATCCTTAAGTACTTGAGAAGAATTAAGGATTTATTCTTGATTTATGGAGATGGTGACTTGCAATTGGATGGTTATACTGATTCTGATTTTCAATCGGATATCGATGATAGAAAGTCTACCTCTGGGTTTATGTTCATTTGTAATGGAGGTGCAGTCAGTTGGAAGAGTTTCGAGCAGAGTACGACTGCTGATTCTACTACAGTGGCCGAGTACATTACTGCAAAAGAGGCTATTTAGATAAAGAAGTTCATCACAGAACTTGCAGTAGTTCCTTCCATTGAGTCAGCAGTTCCTCTTAACTGTGACAACAATGGAGCAGTCATACAGGCTAAGGAACCACGGTCTCACCAGAAATCTAAACACATAGAAAGGTGCTATCACATTATCAAAGAGATAGTTGGGCAAGGTGATGTAGCCATGCAGAAAATAGCATCAGCTGAAAATCCAGTTGATCCATTCACAAAGCCTATGTCACAAACTTAGTTAGACTGACATCTTGAGAAGATGGGTCTAAGATATTATAATGAATGGCTCTAGTGCTAGTGGGAGATTGTTAGTAGTAAGCCCTAGAGCATATCATTTTTGTATGTATCTTGTACATATTTTATTAATAAAAGGCAATTTCACTTTTCCGTTTACATAATATATTTATGTGTAATAGAAAAGGTCCATTGATATTTTGTTAGAAATTCTATTCTTAAGTTGTTAAGAATATGAGTGACAGTATTTCTAGCACAAAGTATCATAAATTGATTCACAATCGAGGATACTTCACAAAGGACATGACTTATCCAGAAAGATTGTAATCATGTTTGTTGCCAAGGTATTTATATGAGATATAAATAAGATGGAGTGGTGAGTCTCATGCCACATAATAAACATGATAGGCACTTATACATGATAAGTAGGCCGAACCAGTGACGCTTATGATAAGCACATGGAGTTTACTCTTGTCAATGCATTGTCATATATCATATCAGTGCATATAATCTTTAGACCTGAGATAACACAGTTATCTTGTATATAGGTGGTTTAAGTTTGATACTGCTTTCATACTTGTACTGTGTATGGGTATATGGGTATGTGTTGGCTCCTACTAGTTATATATTGAGATAGGTGTTGATCAAGATGGAATCCGTTTTCCTAAGTAAATAGGGATACAATCCTATGTTCATTTAATTGTTCTTAATGTTTCAAGTTCCTGGCCAGACAGACAGATTTAGTCAGAAAAGAGTTTCTGACAAGAAAATCTAATTAATCAAGAACTAGAATTAAAAGAGAATATAATGTTCATAGCAAATGGGGTTTGACATTAACCATGACTCCAGCTCGAATTGGGATTTTGTAATGGAGAGATTCTAGTGCATGGTAACATATGATTAAAGGTTCATTTAAGGTATTCCTTATTACTGATTGGGTGGCCATGGCATACTATGCTAGGTGTCAACCATGGTCTATGAGATGCCTGAAATGATTTAGAGAAATCATTTACGATAAGAAAGAGTTCTAATGATATTAAGAGTTAATATCATTTCTCATTGCCAATAAGTAATGAGCCTAGTAAGTCACACATCTACACAAGCTAATCACCATTTAAAATGTGATTTAATTGATTAATTAAAGAGTTTAATTAATTAATTAAAGAGGTTTGATTTGCAATAAGATTGCAAAGTCCCTAGCATGACTTGAAACCAAATCTAGGTTATTGGATGTATAGTATAAATTAAATTTATATTTAATTTGATTAAATATGAATTTAATTATGAGAAATTAATTAATGGAGATTAATTAATTAATTAATTTATATTTGATATAATTGATTTAAAGAGGAGAAATTATAATTTTGGGTTGAGAACTCAAATTAAAAAAAGTAAGGGCAAATTGGTCTTTTCACATGGTGACATGTGGCACCATGAGATGGTGACACATGGTACCATATGATCTTGCCACTTGTTTTCCTATGATGGAAGACCACATATCATGATTTAAATGGAGCTTGACACTTTGCTCCATAGGATTAAATCAAATAATAACAAGATGGGATCTTGTGATGACATGTGGCAAGGGAGTTAAGGTTTCACCTAAGTATATAAAGAGAAGTTATAAAGAAAAATTCAGCCCACCTCTCTTTTCTTTCATATGGGACGGCAACATGGTGTCTCCCTCTCCTCTTCAATTTCTCAATTGATTCAAAGGGAAAAACTTAGATTTCCTCTTGAATTAAATTATTAGAAAGTGTTTCTAACACTCAATACATTCATACAACCTTCACAAAGCATAATCCCCTTCTCATAATTGGTTGACAAGGCTTGAGAAGCAAATCTAGGGGCTGTCATTGCTACTTTGGTGTGTGCTTGTGGTGGACAAACTAGAGGGATAACATTTGGGGTCCTAAGAACATCCTAAGATTGCATCAATTGTGCATCAAGAGGTTAATACCTAAAAATCCCTCTTTTAGTTAGGGTTTAATTGAATTAAATGTTAATTCATAATCTTTAATGGCAAATGAAATTTTAATGTATGCTAAAATATATTTTGGTATGCAATTGGGCATTGAAAATTGATTAGGATCATAAGACACTTTGTATGGTGCATGAAACTTTACAAATAATTTTTGAAATTCAAGGTTCTAATGCCCAATAATCACGCTTCCACTTCTTTAGTTTAGAAGAAGGGGAATTTCGGCCATGGAGGGTTTAACAAGGGAGTGAGGACCTTGGGTGGTTTGAAGGTGAATTGAAGTTGAAAAGAGCTTGAAGAACAAGTTTAGTCCTATGATTTCCCCCTAATTTTTGATGTTTTTGAGAAATTTGGTTAGGGTTTGATATGATTAGGGATTTTCTTGTTTATGCCCAAATTGATGCAATTGAGTGTACATTATAACTCTTCAATGTGTAAATTGTTGGAATATGTTAAGGAGATACCAAATTAGTTGATGGAATGTAGAGTTGTGTGTTGAGGCAAATTCTGGACAGCTTGAGTCCAGTGTGCTTAATTGGCTATAAGTTGAGCTATATAAATCCAATTGTTATGAAACTTAAATCAAATTAAATCTAAGACACATACCTACAACTTTTGTGTTTTGGCCTAGGCCAAAATTCTAGGGCAAATGGGTCGAATTGCTAGAACAATTGCCAAACACTGAAACTGAAATTTCTTGAGATTCCAGCAAATGACCCTTTGACCTCCGTGTGATTTTAGGACATAACTTTCAGTATATAACTCTAAATGAGATAATTCAAAATGATATGGAAACTTAAGACATAGGCCTATAACTTTGTTTCAGAGACTATACCCAAATTCTAGGTGTAAGACACTTGAATGTTGAGTGCAAGACTGAACTGAAAACCTAGAAACCTGGAAATTGTAAAAAATTGTGTTCGTGAGTAAGGATTGATCAATCAGCCATAACTCATTCTACAAAACTGTAAATTTAGTGATTCTTAAACTTGTGCAATCCTGAGACATAAGGGAACAATTCATATGGAGAACATGCTGTAAAATTATGACTGTAACCTATTCAAAATAGCTTGATAAATTAGTTCTAGAAACTTACCTTGTTCAGGACTGACCTAAACCCAGAATTTGGCACTATACCAATTTTGGTAAAATGGCCATAACTTGAGCTACACAAATGAAAATTGAGTGATTCTAAAGCCAAATTAAATATAACACATAAACCTACAACTTTCATGAAGGAAGTATGGCCAAATTGATTCTGTATCTTAGCCAAATCTATGAGGGAATTTAAAGTACAAATTCTAAAATTCATGGAACAATCATAAAATGACTTGAATTGTGATTTGTATTTAACACTAATGGTTTGATGAATATATATACCATGTGAATATGTGATTGGGACTTATGTTCCCACTATGATTGGAATGCTACATATGATGTGAAAATGAGAATATTGAATAACTAAAGATGTTAAATTGCCCATGTATGCCTAGACATTTATGTGTTGGATAGATTGGCATGCCAAAAAGGGAAGAGTTTAGCAGTACTGCCTATGACTTTTATGCCTGATTATATTGCATACCTAGTAGATATTTATATGTCCGATGGTATGATGACCAGAGGCACCAAGTGTCCAGTGCTAGTTATGATATTTTCACATCTATGATTATTTTGGCTCTTAAGCCATTAAATTGCATACCAGGTAAACACTATGTGACCAATGGTATGACGGCCTGAGGTACCGAGTACCCAGTGCTAGTAAAACCCACATATCCAGTCCAGTAAATTCTGTTATAGGTTGCTTGGGTATTAAAAAGAGTTAAGAAGGTTGAGGATTAAACAAATGAATAGGAAAAAGATTCTAATGAAACAATTGTTTGCAAAGATCAACAAAATGTGAAATGACTCACAATTAATTAGAAATACATAAATCTTATATTACTACAAACATGAAATGTTTACTTTTGTTTTATATTCTACTTTCATTCTATTATTGCACTACTAAGCAGAAATTGTTAGCGCGATAAATTTTTCTCGCGTATGTACTGGATATAAGACCCAGGAAACATTAGACAGGGATTTTTGAGACTGATCTGCAGTAGAGTTATGTCACCTCAGCACGGCATTTTGGTAGGCTCCATCGAGCTACAACATTTTATCATTTGTATATTGTAATTTAATATGAAGTTTGTAATTTAAATTTCAAAAAGTACAAAAGTTATGTAAATTATGTACATTATGTAAATCAATGAATTTAGTAAATTTCATGTATGAAATGAGTATGAAAAGATGATGTAGATCAATATGAAAATATGATTGGAAGTTATGATTGAGGATGAAATTTTACATTGTCTATTATCTTAAAATTAAATGGGTAACTGTTTTAACAAGTTAAATATCAATAAAACAGGAGAAACTCTAGTAGTTTCTCCACTTAAAAATATTTCGGTTTAAATAAAGCTGAACTTAAATGGATAATGAATAAAATAAGTTAAGACAAGGTGCTCCGGCATAAAATATGGTATTCCTTGCTTGGCTACACTGTAGATTGGGTAAGGGGTGTTACATTCTTCTACTTGAGTTATTCTATTTTTAGCTTATTTTCATGTTTCTCTCTTCTTCATCATTTTCTCTTGTATATATTAATATGAGTGAGTAGAAATCTTAGATTTCAAAGTTAGAAAACTATGTTTTAGATTAATTTGTAGATTTGAGCTGGTTTATTTCATATTTTATATAAATATGAGTTTTTATTCTTTTCTTTGTGTGCTTTATGACTTACCAAATGTTAGAACCGATTACGTCTGGTTTTTAATCTTTGATTGAAGGACTGAAAGGTAAAAACCATTGATAGATAATCAAGAATTTGAACTTAAAAACATCTAGATTTAAAGATAAACTAGGGATTTAAGAGGATTCATTAATTGATTACAAAACTTAATGGGTTTTAAGTGAATCAAGTATCATATGAAAGTAGGTTACGTTACCTTAAAATACTCTTTGGTTTGCTTGAAAAAGAAATCAAAGTATTTCAGAATCAATCACCTCTAAGCTCTATTTTTTCTTAAAATTAGATAACCCAAGACAAATCTCAATTAATTTATGCATAAACCCAGACTCTGGAATCATTTTCACTATTAATTAGTCTTTGATTTTAATTATCCATTGTTATTTTAGTTTAATTTTATCTAGTTTAAGAGTTTATTCGCTTGGTTATTTACTTATTTTGTTAAGATTTATTAATTTTGTTGGACCTTGGTGTCTTAACCCATGTTTTGATGATAATAAATAATTAGTATGCTACTAATATACTTTGGAAGTGTTTGTGTTGAATTTGTAGGTCCTAGATTCAAAATTGCCAAATTGCTTCAAATTAACGTTAAGAAAGAGCAAGATAAGGAAGCAAACATTTATGAGACCCTATAATGTAACTTTTATTTATTTTATATTTTGTAGATCTTATTTAATTAATTGTGTTGGTCCAAGTCTAGGTGGTATTAAAAATATCTTGTTCAACTTAGTTTTCACCAAACTCTTTATCAAGTGAAAATTAAATAAATTTTTCAAAAATACAAAATTAATTTTGAAAAGTATTTAATTGCAAAATATATTGAATTAGCTTTCCAATGGTTCAAACGGATCAAAAATCCGAGTTCGGATCATAAAGTTATGAGTTTTTTTAAAACTCTTAATTTCTTAGTGTATTTACTTATAACTTTTTCTTAACCAAGGGAGAGTAAAATGAAATTTTCACATTTGAGAAATGCAAATTGTTTTTGAAAGTGCTTTCTTTAAAAAGTTTATCAAATTAGGTTTCAAATGGTTCAAACGGATAAAAAATATGAGTTCCGGTCAAAAAGTTATGCATTTTCGAAGCCTAAGTGCCCTTTTGACACTTTCTATCCAGAGAGCACTTCGATAGTCAAAAGTGGAAAGTTTGGCTGCTGAAGTTCATTTTTTAAATCATGGTTTTTGAGTGTTAAAAGTCATTTTGTCCAGAGAGTACTTCGGCAGCCGAAAGTGGGAACTTTGGCAGCCGAAAGTGACTTTTCAAAAGCTATTTTTTGGCGCTCCAACCTTTGGCAGTGAAGTAAATAACTTCGGCAACCAAATCTAGGTTTTTGTACTCGATAAAATAGAGTTTTGGGTGGTTGAATGGCTATTTTAGCATTTAATGCACCCCCAACGGTTATTTTCTTGCAAAAACTATAAATAGGCACCATTTATGACTGGAAATAAGGTTACAACAACAATCTTTTTAGAAATTTATTGTGTTCTAAAGATTTTCTTCATTCTCTCTCTCTAGAACTTGAGCTACCATAATGTTGAGAACTTGATATTTGAGTTGTAAATGTTCTGACGTTTCATTCAAGGTTATTGTGAGCACTTATTGTAATTTTGAGTGTGATAGAGCTTTAAATAGCTCTTGAGTGTAAAGGGATTTGTAAAAGAGCAAGGGTTTGCTCTTGTGGTGATTGTAAGGAGTTTAGTCTTCACCTAAAGAAGAATTTTAGTGGAGTTAACTCTCAAGGAGGGCCTGGAGGAGAGGACGTAGGCTTGGGATAGCCAAACCTCTAAAAATTTCTTGTGTCATCATTCTTCCTCTGCTCTTCTTTGTGTCTAAATTTCTTTAGTCTTTAATTTTGCAATTAGAACCCAATTCACCCCCCCCCCCTCTTGGGGTGCTACAAGAGATAACAAGTGGTATCAGAGCTAGTCTCCAATCTACAAGATTTAATCATCTTAGAGTAAAGATCAATGGCAACCCTCAATGCACAAGAAGGTTAATCGATAGTAAAACTCCCTTTCTTTGATGGACATGATTTTCTCTATTGGAAGAATAGGATGTATTACTTCCTTAAATTAGAAGGAGTGGATTTATGGGATATAATTGAAAATAGTCCCTTCATTCCTATCAAAGTAGTAGATGGTGAGCATGTGTCAAAGACAAAGGGTGAATGGAGTAAGCATGATAAGTATGTGTTTTCTTTGAATATAAGAGCTGTGCATATGTTGAGAATTTCTTTAAATGATTTTTCTTATGCTTAAATGTCTAAATGCTCCAATGATAAAGATATATGGGATTCTCTTGATTCTATGTATAATTCTAACCATTGTTGTCAAGTTGATGAAGTTCAGTACACCAAAAACTATTCCTTTCATTAACAAATGAAGCAAATGCTGGAAGTGGATAACGCTCATGAACAAAGCTTCAAAGAACACTCCATGATTGACATATTCTTAATTGCTTTGGAAGACGATGAAAACGAATCAAGAAGAACAAGAAGCATGAAATGTTCAATATCTAAAGATGTGAAGGTCAAGAGATCAATGATGAAGTTGCCAACATGTGCTTCATGGAAATGGAGGAAAGCTCTAACGAGGTAACTTTAAATGATGATGTTGTTGAATTTTCTTATGATGAACTAGTTAATGCACTTAAAGTTATGAATGATGAACTTGAGTTGAGTCATAAGAAAAATAAGCTCTTAAAAAAAGAACTAGTTAGTTTGAGGAAGGAAAATGAGACCTTAACTAAGGATGATAAACCTTTAGGGGATGATATGCAAAAATCCTTAGATGAGCTCTCATTAGAAAATGAGAAATTGAAAAACGAAATTATTGAGCTAAAAACTTCTCTTTCCAAATTTGTTAAAGGAAGGACAAACTTGATGCAATTTTGGACTCTCAAAGGTCTCCTAACATCAAGTATGGACTTGGCTATAGTAAATTTATCCAAGCACCTCCTTCCAAGACCATCTTTGTTAAAGCATCTAGTTCTAATGAGCCTAGTCCTTAAATGCCTAGTCTAAAGGTTTCTAATCCTAGAGGACAAGAACCAAAGACATCTAGTGGAAACTAAAAAGATTTCAATTCATCAATATGCTTCCAGACAAAATGTAAATAGGACATATACATCTAAAAGAGTTGCATTTAGGCCAAACCTTCATAGGGGACATGCTACTAGGCCTCATAACTATCATCACACTCACCATGCCTCATGCTCACATTCACATAATAGACACAAAAAGAATAGTCTCATGAGACCATATTCACACTCTCTTGCATATAGACCAAGAATAAAAAGGTTCAATGGTCATTGTTACTATTGTGGCAAGTTTGGTCACACCAATTATAAGTGTGCTATTAGGAAAATTCATCTTGGATATGGTAGAATATTTGATTTTAATGATGAAACTACTAATCGCCAAGGACCCAAGTACATTTGGGTACCTAAAGTAAATTGAATTATCATGTGTAGGTGTGCTTGAAATCCTCAAAGCTTGAAAGCAAGTGGTACTTGGATAGTGGATGTTCAAGACACATGACTAGAAATGCCAATCTCTTCCTTTCACTTGAAAAGAAAGATGGAGGTGGGCAAGTGACTTTTGGTGATAATGGTAAAGGTAAAATTATGGGAATAGGTAAGGTTGGTAAGGAAAATTTCCCTATTCTTGACAAAGTGCTTTTGGTTGATGGTTTAAAACATAATTTGCTTAGTGTTAGTCAATTATGTGATAAGGGCTATAGAGTTGTTTTTGAGTCCAAATCTTGCTTTGTGTCTAGGATGAGTGATAAGAAAATGTTGTTTATTCGTGAAAGAACTGAAAATATTTATGTTATCGATTTGCATGCTTTGTCCAACAAAGATGTTAAGTGCTTTGTTTCTATTAGTGATGACTCTTGGACTTGGCATAGAAGGCTTGCACATGCTAGCATGGACCTTCTTACAAACTTGAACAAGGATGAGCTAGTTGATGGGCTACCAAAGATCAAGTTTCAAAAGGATAAGGTGTGTAATGCATGCCAAATGGGTAAGCAAGTTAAGAGCTCTTTTAAATCTATTCATAAGGTATCTACTTCTAGACCCCTTCAATTGTTGCATATGGATTTGTTTGGTCCTACTAGAGTAGCTAGCTTAGGTGGTGCATATTATGCCTTGGTGATTATTGATGACTACTCTAGGTATACTTGGGTTGTATTCCTTGCTCATAAGGATGAATGTTTTGATATTTTTGAGAGATTTTCAAAAAGGGTTCAAAATGAAAAGGTTTTTCAAATCTCTTCTATTAGGAGTGATCATGGTAGAGAATTTGAAAATGAGAAATTTGATAAGTTTTGTAACTCATTAGGGATCACTCATAATTTTTCTTCTTCTAGGACTCCTCAACAAAATGGTGTTGTTGAAACAAAAAATAGAACTCTTTCAGACATGGAGAGGACTACGTTAAATGAATATAAGTTGCTTACTTATTTTTTAGTGGAAGCCATTAATACGGCTTGTTATATTTCAAATAGAGTTTTGATTAGACCTATTTTGAAGAAAACCCCTTATGAGCTATGGAATGGCAAGAAACCTAAAATAGGTTATTTTAGATTTTTTAGTTGTAAATGGTTCATTTTAAATACCAAAGATAATTTAGATAAATTTAGCTCCAAAACTGATGAAGCTAACCCCTTTGGTCCCAGAAAGGATCTTTCTTGTGATGATAATATTGTAGGTAATCTTGATGAGTTAACTCTTGAAGATCCTCAATGTAGTGGAAATCATGATCAACACTTGGAAGATCCTTTGAAGGACTTGGGAGTTAATCAAGTTGAGCTTCAAGAGTAATAAGGTCAACTAGTTCCATATCAAGAAGTTCAACAAGATCTACCCAAAAATTGGACATTCAAGAAGGATCATCCTAAAGACCTAATCATTGGTGATACATCAAAAGAAGTAACAACTAGATCCTCTCTTAGAAATATATGTAATAACCTTGCATTCATTTCTCAAATAGAACCTAGGGGCATAGATGAGGCCATTAATGATGAGAGTTGGGTACTTGCAATGCAAGAGGTACTCAATCAGTTTGAAAGGAATAAGGTTTGGACCTTAGTTTGTAGGCTAAAGGACCATCCATCCATAGGCACTAAATGGGTATTTAGAAATAAATTAGATGAGGATAGAAACATAACTAGAAATAAAGCTAGGTTAGTAGCCAAAGGCTATAGCCAAGAGGAGGACATTAACTATGATGAAACCTTTGCCCCCGTAGCTAGATTAAAAGCCATTAGAATCTTGCTTGCATATGCATCATACATGAATTTTAAGCTTTTTCAAATGGATGTTAAAAGTGCTTTTCTAAATGATTTTATTGATGAGGAGGTATATGTTGAGCAACCTTCTGGTTTTGAAAATCATAATTTTCCAAACCATGTTTTTAAATTGATTAAAGCCTTGTATGGTTTGAAACAAGCTCCTATAGCTTGGTATGAAAGGCTTAGTAACTTTTTTTTGCAAAATGGTTTTTCAAAAGGAAAAGTTGATACAACTCTTTTTGTTAAAAGTCATGTAAATGATATCCTTGTAGTACAAATATATGTTGATGATATTATATTTGGTGCTACTAATGAGTGTTTGTGTGAAGAGTTTGCTAATACTATGAAGAGTGAGGTTGAGATGAGCATGATGGGAGAACTCAAGTTCTTCCTTAGGTTTCAAATCAAGAAAGCTAAGGATGGCATTTTCATCAACCAAGCCAAGTACACCAAAGAATTGATCAAGAGGTTTGGAATGCAAAATAGCAAGCCAAGTAGAACTCCAATGAGCACAAACACCAAACTTGACAAGGATGAAAAAGGAAAACCAGTTGATGAAAAGCTCTATAAAGGTATGATTGGTAGTCTCTTATATCTCACAGCTAGTAGGCCAGACATTATGTTTTTCGTATGTTTATGTGCACGTTTTCAATCATGTCCTAAAGAGTCTCATTTGCATGCTATTAAATGTATTCTCAAATACTTGAATGGTACATTGCATTTAGGTCTATGGTATCCTAGAAATACATCCTTTGATTTATGTTCCTACTCAGATGCTGGCTTTGCTAGAAGCATCCTTGATAGGAAGAGTGCCTCAGGTACTTTTCAACTCCTAGGACACTCTTTAGGTTCTTGGTGTAGCAAGAAATAAAATTCAGTTGTACTTTTCATGGTCGAAGTCGAATATGTGGCTGCGGGTCTTTATTGTAGCCAAATACTTTGGATCAAGCAACAATTGAGAGACTTCAAAGTATCTCTTGATCACATTCCTATTAAATGTGATAACACAAGTGCAATCAATTTGACTAAGAACCCTATACAACATTCTAGAACCAAGCATATAGGCATTAAACATCATTTTATATGTGATCATATATTGAACGGTGATGTTGTTCTTGAGTTTGTTAATACACATCACCAATTAGTTGATATCTTTACAAAACCTTTGTGTGAAGATAGATTTAATTTCATTAAGAGATATCTTTACAAAGTATCTCTTGATCACATTCCTATTAAATGTGATAACACAAGTGCAATCAATTTGACTAAGAACCCCATATAACATTCTAGAACCAAGCATATAGGCATTAAACATCATTTTATATGTGATCATATATTGAACGGTGATGTTGTTATTGAGTTTGTTAATACACATCACCAATTAGCTGATATCTTTACAAAACCTTTGTGTGAAGATAGGTTTAATTTCATTAAGAGAGAATTAGGCCTGCTTGAGATTGTGATTTACTGTTTACATTACTGTTCACATAAATAAAATATCGGTTTCTTATTTTTAGCTGCCATATGATCACATTACCATTCCTCATTAATTTAGATTGTTCTCCTTTATTGTTCTATGAAGGTTATTTGCCAAAATTCTATTATTGCTTTGAATAGACTCCTTGATGGTTTTACAAGTCCTATGCAAGTGAAATTAGTAAATTTGTATTGAAGTCTTCTTGGCTCTTTGTAAGCTATTCTTGACAATAGCTGTTTATGCTACCTCTAGATTGAGCATACACTAGATATGTGGTTTGAGTGTCTAAACAATATAGTTGTATTCATGATAGAATTCAAATCCAATAAGCTATGCATTGTCTTAGAATTGCACCTTGTAAGTTTGCCATTATATGAAGTGTTCTTGTAATCTTTATATATTGCCATATGTTCTTATATCTTTTGGCATGGTGGTACGCCTTTGAAGGATGCCATAACTTTTGTTTGTCTTTCCTTCTAGAGTGTATTTTGATGATGCCAAAAGGGGGAGATATATAGCTAGTGGATGAATTAGCTAGTGGATGAATAGTTCCAAATTTTAGGCCTTAAACATGATATATAAATGATGATTTAGTGGGATACATGTTTTGGGTATACTTATGAGATGCTTCTTGGTAATCCTTTGATACATATTCTGAATTGTTTTTCATATAGAAATGACTTTGCATCATCATTCACCTAGGACTCATGGCATTGCATTCATTGAGTTAAAGCCTCTCTTATGTGCTCTCCAAATTCTATTTATTAAGGCACAAACTGTTTTTGAAAGGGGGAATACATTAAGGGGGAGAATTTCTGAAAAACACGCATATCACTTGTGCTTAATTTTCCTCATCTACTAATTATTTGTCATCATCAAAAAGGCGGAGATTGCTGGACCTAGGTTTCTTAACCCATGTTTTGATAATAATAAACAATTAGTGTGCTACTAATATACTTTGGAAGTGTTTGTGTTGAGTTTGTAGGCCCTACATTCAAAATTGCCAAATTGCCTCAAATTAAGGTTAAAGAAGAGCAAGATAAGGAAGCAACTATTTATGGGACCCTATAATGTAACTTTTACTTATTTTATATTTTGTAAATCTCATTTAATTAATTGTGTTGGCTCAAGTATAGGTGGTACTAAAAATATCTTGTTCAACTTAGTTTTCACCTAACTCTTTATCAAGGGAAAATTAAATAAATTTTTCAAAAATGCAAAATTAATTTTGAAAAGTATTTTAATTTCAAAATACATTAAATTAGCTTTCCAATGATTCAAACGGATCAAAAATCTGAGTTCGGATCAAAAAGTTATGAGTTTTTTTAAAACTCTTAATTTCTTAGTGTCTTTACTTATAACATTTTCTTGACCAAGGGAGAGTAAAATAAAATTTTCACATTTAAGAAATGTAAATTGTTTTTGAAAGTATTTTCATTGAAAAGTTTATCAAATTAGCTTTCCAACGATTCAAATGGATCGAAAATCCGAGTTCCAGTAAAAAAGTTACACATTTCCAAAGCCTAAGTGCCCTTTTGACACTTTTTGTCGAGAGACCACTTCAGTAGCCGAAAGTGGGAAGTTTGGCTGCCGAAGTTCATTCTTTAAATCATGATTTTTTAGTGTTAAAAGCCATTTTGTTCAGAGAGCATTCCAACAACTGAAAGTGGGAACTTCGACAGCCGAAAGTGACTTTTCAAAAGCTATTTTTTGGCATTCCAACCTTCAGTAGCCGAAGTAAATAACTTTGACAGCCGAACCTAGGTTTCTACAACTCGATAAAACAGAGCTTTGGGTGGTTAAATGGCTAGTTTAGTATTTAATGCACCCCCAACGGTTATTTTCTTGCAAAAACTATAAATATGCACAATTTATGACTGGAAATAAGGTTACAACAACAATCTTTTTGGAAATTTATTGTGTTCTAAAGATTTTCTTCATTTTCTGTCTCTAGAACTTGAGCTACCATAGTTAATATTGAGAACTTGATATTTGAGTTGTAAATTCTTTGTTCTGAGATTTCATTCAAGGTTGTTATGAGCACTTATTGTAATTTTGAGCGTGATAGAGCTTTAAATAGCTCTTGAGTGTAAAGGGATTTATAAAAGAGTAAGGGTTTACTCTTGTGGTGATTGTAAGGGGTTTATTCTTCACTCAAAAAAGAATTTTAGTAGAGTTAACTCTTAAGGAGGGCCTTGAGGAGAGGACGTAAGCTTAGGATAGTCGAACCTCTATAAATTTCTTGTGTCATCATTCTTCCTCTACTCTTCTTTATGTCTAAATATCTTTTAGTCTTTAATTTTGCAATTAGAATCCAATTCACCCCCCCTCTTGGGTTGCTACAAGGGACAACAAATTTCATCAAGTTTATTTACATTTGCACTTTACTTCCATTATCATTAGCCCAAATAATCTCCCCATTCATAGTTTGTTATTCAAACGCAAATCCTCATGGGAACAATACTTGACTTATCACTTCATTACTAGATATAGCCCATATACTTGCAAATACCATATCAAGTTTTTGGTGTTGTTGCTAGGGATTTGATTTTTGTTTGATATTGAATGATTAATTGTTTAGTTAATTTGAGCATGTAATTGTATTTCTGATTTTTCTTTGAGATTTTTTTTTCAGGTACTCTTATTTTATGAGAAGAGCTAAAAGTGAAAAAATCAATTTATTCTTTGATCTAGAGATAGAGAAAATAGTTAAAGCTTTAAGAGTCAAAGCTAAGAGAAAAAAAAAATCTGAATTTGAGCTCAACAACAAGAAAGAGAAAAAGAGCAATAACAAGAAGAAGCAATGGCTAACAACAACAATAATGTTAACAACCATTTTGTGAAGGATCATACCTATCCCCACATTGGGGATTTTATGCCAAGCATCATAAGGCCTAGAGTAGAAGCAAATAACTTTGAATTGAAGCCTGCACTTTGTCAGATGGTACAACAATCACAATTTGGGAAAGTCCAAGTAAAAGTCCACACGTGCATTTGGCACATTTTCTTGAAATCGGTGATATGTTGAAGATAAATGTAGTTTTTGATGATGCAATTCGAGTTAGGTTTTTTGCTTTTTCTCAGAAGGATCGAGCTAGAGAGTGGCTATATTCTTTGCCACTGGGTTATATAACCATATGGGATGAACTTTCTCAAGACTTCTTAGCTTAATATTTGCCACCAAGCAAGATTACTAAGCTAAGAAATGAGCTAACTTCTTTCAAACTTAGAGATGATGAGAGCATGTATGAAGCATGGGAGAGATATAAGGATTTACAAAGGAGATATCCACACCATGGGACTCCTAAGTGGATGCTTATCTAGCACTTTTACAATGGTGTTTCTCCAGTTATTAGAAGTACAATTGATGCATCTTCTAGAGGTAATCTTATAGAGAAATCTAAAGATGAAGCTTTTTCTAATTTAGACAAAATTGCTTATAATAACTACCAGTAAAGTTGTGAGAGGAATGAGATAAAGAAACTAGTTGGTATGTTTGAGCTAGATGGTATGAATATGTTTAATGCAAAGTTTGATGCTTTAATAAGGAAGATGGATAAACTGAGCATGAAAGTAGATGCTTCAGTTGGAGGGTCAAGTAATGCAGCAGATGTTAGAGCTGCAAATGTGAATTGTGCTACTAATTTTTCTTCTTTTGGTCAAGACTTTTCAAGTGAATAAGTAAATTATGTGAGGAACTACAATTAGAAGGCAGTTGGCAATCCATTTTCTGCCACATATAACCCAGCATGGAGGAATCGCCCTAATTTTTCTTGGGGAGGTAGACAAGGACAACATAAGAATTTTCAGTAACCTCCTGTATATCAACAATAACATGAATTTTTGCAGAATAGAGGGCCTCTTCCTGGAATTCCTAAAACTCAAAATGCACCTACTGCTCCATAACAACAACCACCACCATTATAAAAAGCACAACTAGACAAGACAACTAGATTCGAAGCTATGCTTGAGACCTTATTAGTAAGCCATCAATGTCAGCAAGATATGACTTCTCAATTAACATCTAGAATGGATCAAATGAAAATGCATAATAAGATGTTAGAGAATCAAATAGCTCAATAAGTAAGCTCTTTAAACAGTAAAGCATTTAGGAAGCTTCCTAGCCAACTTAGTAAAGCATTTAGGAAGCTTCCTAGCCAACTCAGTAAAGCATTTAGGAAGCTTCCTAGCCAACTAGAAAATTCAAGGGAGCATTACAAGGCTATCACATTAAGAAGTGGCAAAGTATTAGAGAGTGGAGACAAAAAAGTTGAAGTGAAAGTAAAGGAAGAGAAAACTAAAGAGGGAGATAAAGAAGCTGAAGGTGAAGTTGAGGTTGAATAAGATATTTCAGTGGAAGAAAAGGAAAGTCAAAAGAAGAAGAGTGAAAAGGAAGAACTTGAATATGTGGCACCTAAGGCTAACATTCCACCTTTACCATTCCTATAGAGATTTCAGAAAATAAGGTTGGATAAACAATTTGGGAAGTTTTTAGAGGGTTTAAAGTCTTTGCATGTGAGTATTCCTTTCACTGATGCTTTAGCACAAATGCCTTCATATGCTAAGTTTCTGAAAGAGATCCTCTATAACAAGAGGAAGTTTGAAGAATTTGAGATAATAGCTCTTACAGAAGAAAACAGTGCTATCTTGCAAAACCAACTTCCACCCAAGTTAAAGGATCTTGGTAGCTTTTCAATACCATGACACATTGGAGATGTCAGTGTAGATAAAGTTTTATGTAATCTTAGAGCCATTGTTAGTCTTATGCCTTTGTCCATTTATGAGAAAATGAAGATTGGAGAAATGAAGTCTACCACCATTTCACTACAGCTAGCAGATATGTCTATTAAATTTCCAGTTGAGGTGATTGAGAATATGCCCCTGAAAGTTGGGAAGTTTTTCATACCAGTGGATTTTATGGTATTAGAGATGGAGGAGGATGCACACATTCATATTATTCTCGTTAGACCTTTTCTTGCTATTGTTGGGGCTGTGATTGATGTTAAAAGTGAAGGCTTACATTGGAAGTTAGGGAAGAAAAAGTTGAGTTTAATTTGTCTCAAACAATGAAAAAGAAAGATGACTTGGATTTATGCTTGAGAGTGGATGTGATAGATGAGTTGGTTGAAGAAGTGTTTAGAAAGCAACATCCTGAAGATCCCTTGGAAGCTTGTTTGGTCCACAACATCACTAAAGGGGATGAAATTATAGAAGCTACAGAATATGCTCAAGTTTTGGAAGGAAATTCAGTTTTACCTATAGTTAGTGCTGGGAAAATTGAATATTTAAAGCAAGATGCTACTTCATCACCTATTCTTGAAGAAAGTGAAGCACTAAAGGTAAAGTTGAAACCTCTTTCAACAAATCTCAGGTATGCTTTTCTTGGTCAAAATTCTACATATCTTGTGATTATTAGTGTTAATTTGAATAATTGTGAACATAGAAGGATAATTGGTTATACCATTGATGATATTAAAGGAATACATCCTTTTGTGTGCATGCATAAAATTTTATTGGAAAATGATCACAAAGCCACTAGAGAGTCATAAAGAAGATTGAATCCAAATATGAAAGAGGTTGTGAAAATAGAGATCTTGAAGTTGCTAGATACATGTATCATTTACCTTATTTCTGATAGCAATTAGGTAAGTCCTATTCATGTTATACGCAAAAAAGGTGGCATCACAATAGTGAAAAATGAAAATAATGAACTGATACCTACTAGAACTGTAATTGGTTAGAGAATGTGTATAGATTATAGGAAGTTAAATAGTACAACAAGGAAGGACCATTTTCCATTACCATTTATAGATCAGATACTTGAGAGATTGGCTCATCGTTCTTATTTTTGCTTTTTGGATGGGTATTTAAGGTTCTTTCAAATCCCTATTCACCTAGATTATCAAGATAAAACTATCTTTACATGTCCTTATGGTATCTTTGCATATTGAAGGATACCATTTGGATTATGTAATACCCCAGCTACATTTCAAAGATGTATGATTTTCATTTTTTTCTGATTTTATTGATGATATAAAAGAAGAGTTCATAGATGATTTTTCTATTTATGGTAAATCCTTTTATGAATATTTATCTAACTTATTTAAGGTTTTATAGAGCTGTGATGAGTTTAATTTAGTTTTAAATTAGGAAAGTGCCATTTTATGGTACAAGAATGAATTATTTTGGGACATCTTATATCAAAGAGGGGGTATTGAAGTAGATAAGGCAAAGGTAGAAGTAACAGAGAAAATGCCACCCCCAACATCTATGAAAACAGTGAGGAGTTTCTTGGGATATGCTAAATTTTAGAGAAGATTCATCAAAGACTTTTCTAAGATTTCTAAACCTCTCACTAATTTATTTGAGTAAAGATATAGAATTTAATTTTAATACTGATTATATGAACGCTTTTTGTAGGATAAAAGAGGCTTTGATATCTGCTCCTATTATGCAGCCACCTGATTGGTCATTACCTTTTGAGCTCATGTGTTATACGAGTGACTATGCCATTGGGCCTATTTTAGGACAAAGAAAGGATAAGAAAGTGTATGCTATGTATTATGTAAGTAAGACCCTGGATCATGCTCAAGTGAATTATGCTACCATAGAAAAAAAAATTTGGCAGTAACATTTGCAATAGAGAAATTTATGTCTTATCATGTGGGGTCAAAATTAATAGTGTACACAGATAATGCAGTATCAAATACCTTTTACAGAAGAAAAAGGCTAAGTCTAGGTTGATAAGATGGGTGTTACTCCTTCAAGAGTTTGATTTGGAGATTAAGGATAAGAAAGGAGTGGAAAATGTAGTGGCTGATCATTTGTCCAGATTGAGGCAAGAACAAGGAGAAAATTTGGTGAAGGAACTTCTAATAGATTATTATTTTCCTAATGAGCAGCTTCTAGCAACCATTAATGCAAAAATCCCTTAGTATGCAGATTTTGTGAATTATTTGGTATGTAGAGTCCTTCAACCTGATTTGACATGGCAGCAGAAGAAGAAATTTCTTTTTAATGTGAAAGATTATGATCAGGAAGAACCATTTTTATTTAAAAGATGTGGAGATGGCCTGATTAGGAGATGTCTAGCTAATGAGAAGATAGAAAATGTAATTAGTGATTGCTCTTCACCTTATGGAGGTCATATAAGTATTTCAAAAACTACAGCAAAGGTAATTTAAGCAAGGTTATTTTGGTCACTTATTTTTAGAGATGTGAGAAATTTTGTGAGTTTTTGTGATAGATGTCAAAGGATAGAAAATATCTCTAAAAGAGATTAGATGCCCCTCCAAAACATATTGGAAGTTGAATTATTTGATGTGTGGGGTATTGACTTTATGAGACATTCTCCATCATCGTTTGGAAATAAGTATATCTTGGTTGGAGTAGATTATGTAAGCAAATGGGTTGAAGCTATACCATCTCCAACCAATGATGTTAGGGTTGCAGTTAAATTTCTCAAGAAATTCATTTTTACAAGATTTAGAGCTCCACATGCCATTATAAGCGATAGAGGTTCACACTTTTGCATCCATCAATTTGAGAGATTATTGTAAAAATATGGAGTTAAGCATAAAGTTACAACACCATAACATCCACAAACTAGTAGCCAAGTGGAGATTTCAAATAGGAAGTTAAAGAGGATTCTTGAAAAGACAATGAGTAGTTCGAGGAAGGATTGGTCAATAAAATTAGATAATGCTGTTTGGGCTTACAGAACAACATTTAAAACTCACATTCATACCACCCCTTTTAGATTATTTAATGGGAAAGCTTGTCACTTGCCTTTGTAGTTGAAACATAGAGCATATTGGGCCATAAGGACACTGAATTTTGATTTGAAAGTTGTTAGAGCAAAGAGAATGCTGCAATTGAATAAACTTAAGGTGCTAAGACTTGATGCTCATGATAATGCCAAGCTTTACAAGGAAAGAACCAAGAAATGACATGATAAGCATATTAGAAGGAAAAAATTTAAGGAGATTCAGTTCTTTTGTTTAACTCCAAGTTGAGGTTGTTTCCTAGAACATTAAAGTCAAGATGGTCAGGCCCTTATATAGTCACAAAGATTTATCCATATGGGGCTGTTAAAATAGAATGGAACTTTAGGGACTTTCAAGGTCAATGGGCAAAGACTTAAGTATTGTGTTGTTGGATAGCCCACTGAAAAAGTAGTGTAAGTTTCATGGTTTAGTTCCCCTGATGGGGGTTTTAAAGTAATTTAAAGTGGAAGGTCAAGCTAAATACCTTAATTTAGCACTTTTTGGGATGCACCCCAAGCTTATCTTTTTAGTTTGATTATTTTTCTTTTATTTGAGCTTTAAAATTTTCAAATTTTATTTTAGTTTTTACTCCATTCAACTCAAAAATGACATTTGTTTATCTTTTTTAGGTTATTTATAAAGATTGGGCAAATTGGAAATTGTTGCAAAGGACAAGAATTGAAGTGCAGCAGTTTAAAGGAAGAAATTTTGCACTTTTGTGTCCTTGTATTTAGTAATTTTCTTCAATTTGTGTCAAAATGCTGATAAAAGGAAGTTGAGTGATGAAACATGTCCCATGCATGCTATTGTGTATTTTTGTTGATTGCAACTTGAATGAGGATTAACTTTGATATTTTGGAGTGATTTAAGCTTTATTAGTGTGCTAAATATGTCTGCTGAAATTTTGACTTTCTGGTTTATATATGGTGTTCTTTGTTTGAAAACAAATATTTTGGTTGTCATTCATGTTATTGTTCATGTTGCTTTAGGTGTTGCTATTCATTTTGTAGATGCAAATTTTGGATGCTTAATAGGAGCTTTAGATGTTGCTGATGTAATTGCTTGAGTATTAGCATAGGTTTATTTTCATTTCATAGAATGCACAATGTCATCTGTAGAATGTGTTTGTTTTGAATTGCTTAATTCTTAGTTTTTACATATTCATATTGTGTTTAATTTGTTTTTGAGATTTTTTGAGTAAAAGTTTTAGTTTTTTAGTGTTAGTGTGCATAAGGTATATGCTAAGGGTCAAGATAACCTTGTGGTAGCTTTTAGGGTATTTTAGTGAGTAAAATTTCAATTTTTATGCAACATTGCCAAAATTTGCTGATTATGTTGCTTACCTTATGTCCCTACCCAATGTCATCCTGCTTACCCTATGTCATTTTGTTTATACCTTATGTCGCTATCCAGTGTCACCAGTTTAGTAACCCTATACTTTCACACCTTTTCACACACTTCCTTGACATGCTTACCCTATGTTGTTACTCAATGTCATCCTGCTTAACCTATGTCATTTTGTTCATATCCTATGTCACTACCTAGTGTCATTTTACTTAAACCATGTCATTTTGTACATACAGTGTCGCTATCCCATGTCACCACTTAAATTATTTTTCTTTAAAGCCCAATACTCTTTCTCTCTCCCACATATCTTTTCGACTTGCTTGCCCAGTGCCGTCACACTCCCTTTTTTCACTACAAGAAAACAGGAGATTTGAATTCGAAAATTCAGTTTCAAATCAGTGAAAATCAGTTTCTAAATACATTTAGAAAACGATTTAAAACTGAAACATTTGGTTTAAAATCTGCATGTTTCTACATAAATTAGAAATAGAATAAACATTCATTTCAACTTCTGAAACCATTTTGAAACTGTTAATCCATTTCAAAGTTAGAAACCACATTAATTCAGTTTCAAAATCTGTTTCAATTTAAAAATTGATATTTTTTATTTCAATTTATCTGAAATGGATTTCTGTTTTCAATTGGTTTTTAAATTGTAAAGACAAATAAAATACTTTTTAAAACTAAAATGCATTCGGTTTTTAAATAGAAACAAAAATTCCATTTCAAATCTATTTCTAAAATTATTTTTATTTTGAAACCAAAAATTTTGCTATTTTGGATTAGAAACGGAAATTTGTTTCTAATCCGTTTCAAATTACTAGAAAATTTTTTTATTTAATACATTATTTCTTGTATTGAAGCATATAATATAATATTAATTTTAAATGTTCAATATCATAATATTTATAATATCAGGTTATTAAATATCAAATATTAGTCAATATTATATATAGATATGATCGTGAAGGGTTATGACAATAATGTACTATATAAAAAAATAAATATCATAATAACAAAAAAATAAGCTACTTGTTATCAACAATATGATCACCCATCATGTCTCATTAGGATAAATGAAAGCATATAAAGCTTTTGTTCCAAGCCGACCAAAATCATCTTCACTTCCAGTTGAGCCACCTTCACATCTTTGGATACTGACCTTTTCGTATATCTATCTAAAAAAAAAAAAAGAAATAACTTAGGTGGAGGACAATTGCACTTACAATGAAATATCAAAAAAAAAAAAAATGATGCTTTTATGTAGTAAATTGGGTTAATTTCAATAAAGGTCATTTTTGTCACTGAATTTTAATTAGTATTAGAAAAATTGCTCAAACTTTGATTTTGATTCAATAAGATTGCTTCTACTAAATTTTTGTAGACATTTAGCCAAATTCTTTATGTAATGATGAAATATAATAGTTCTAAGCCTGCAAAAATATTTTTGAAAAATTTTACTTGGTTATCACATAAAAAAATATTACTTACATTTTATCAAAATCTAGTTCTGATGAATTTATCAAAACAAATTAAATTTGGGTGATTTTATTGATACAAATTGAAATTCAGTGACAATAATGAAATTGGAGATAAGTTCAATGACCATGAGCGAAAGTCATGGCAGTCTATCATAATCAAGTGCTACAAGTGCTAAAACTAAAACACACTATTCAAGAATGATAAGGAAGCACGAGATGCGTATTATGGTGGAGTAAGAATCAAGCTTCAAACCAGATGCCAAAGCTTTATGTGCATATGGGACGTGATAGCCACCATCTAAGTAGTTGTTGCAAAACACCTGAAAGGAGGAAGGGGAGTCAGCAATCCACGAAATAAAATTACACAGTGCAATTAATGGATATTAATTTTAGTGTCTTAAGTATAATGTAGAGTGAGCTCATTACCAAGGATAATGAATAGATGAATTAATTCACTGAAAGAAAACATAAAGGGAACTAGAAGGGCCCATATTCACCTTGCATTCAGATGCTGAACTTCAGCAGTACACTTATATTTAAGCATCTTACCTTCCAATTACATTCAATATTGTATACACGTCTACAAACATAACTCAAAGAAGAATCAACTCCATTGGTTTTCAGTGTATCAATACAGCTACCAAGCCATTCATTTTCTACCATATTGCCATCAACTTCTTGATGAGGTGAATTCTCTTTGCCCACATTGAGAAGAACAAATGGCCCCCAAGTAGCTACATTTAGTGGAATGAGCCTAAACTCCTATGCTCCAAGGCAAGAGAAATTAACTAAATTATCCATCGATTATAAAATTGCCATACATTAATAAAAAATGATTACTACTCAAACATTTCAGCTTACATTTACATTGAAATTTTGCATCCCTGTTATTCTTGTTTCTTTAAGAAGTGCTCCATCTAAACCATAAGTCCAAGCCTACATAAAAAGAGTGGATACATATTAAAATCATGAAATAGCTTATTATAAGAATAGTAATGCTAAACTTCAGCATCTTTATATGGCAAGTGAACTCAATTCCTTTAGTTGTGAATTTAACACGAGATGTTACCCATGGTAACTTCTTAAATTCTAAAGACATTAAGGTTGTAAACAATCATATATCATGTGCTAGGCTGTTGAGCTTGGCTGGAGGAAAAGAAAATGTATGATAGAAAATGGACCAAGAAAAGAACCAAATACCACAGCAGCACAGCCTAACATTGCTCCTACCAGTTAGATGATGTAGGAGTTGAGGTTAGAATTCATCAATCCAATTCAACTACATAAGTAACATTAGAAAGTATTTTAAAACGTGTTCCTAATCTAAGAAATGAACTATGATGTTTTGGCAATGATTATAGATTATATATATATTTCTTTTCCCCTAGTACAATTGGAAAAATGGAAAGAGCAAGACATATGACATGTCACAAGCCTTTTCCATCTAATGTATCTCTCCATAATATGAAGTCTTGTAATGTAACTTATGTATTCTGATGGTTAAACTTTGAACATCATTTACCTATGATATGAATTTACCATATCTTCTTTATTAACAACATGGTGAATCACAAAGCATTATAGCAATATATATATATTTTTTTTCTTTTTGTTAAATAGCTAAACCTATACTATTCTTTGTTTACAATCAAGATTAAAAAAATGCAAGAAAAGGGGTTGAGGGAATTCCACAATGTTTGCATGAAGCAGCACAAATAAACTCACATGGTAAGGGCATATAAAGCAAGACTTTTTCCCACTTCCTGATGCAAGAAGAGAGCTAAGATGGGCACACATTGTGAAACGCATGAACCTTGCCATCATCATCTCGACACATAAGAAATTCTACATTTCTGAATTTGCTAGAGTTAATCATCCATTAGGTTCTCAGAAAAAGGGGAAAAAGATTGGTTGAAATGCATACAAAATGAAAGTCATATTCAAGCATTTCCCTTTCTTCTGCTAAGAACCTAATGGAGCCCAAATGGTTAGCAACATTCAAATGATAGCATACTAAAAGAAAGCAAGAAAAATAAAAAAAAAAATAAAAAGAACTAATTTTTCTACTAATATAAATGTACCTTCCAGTGAAAACGTCATGAGGATCCTTTATCTGTTTAGTGTATCTTCAAATTCAACATACAACCCACAAATTGGTTACTAGGATTCTACTTCTCTTGTGTCACGATACGTTTGATGTATGCTAATCACTAGGAGTTGAAGACTCTATGCAGAACGAAAATACAAAGCAAACCCAACTATACTTTGAATTCAATTTAGTCTTAAATTTTCGTATTTGGTCAAATCATCCAAATTATCGAATTCCTTGTGTTACAACTTGAGACTCTCTTCCAAAAAAAAAAAGGAACTAACCAACAGCCTGCCAGCCTCATAGAAGACACGATAGAGCTCATAATTGTAAAATGAAAGGTCAATGTGCCAGGAGCTGGGTGGAGTCAGGGCTTTTTCTACCAAAATACGAACTCCATCCACAAGTTTCTGACAATGAGTATGGAGAGAGCTTGGATTGCAAAGAACATAGCATGAGACCTTAAAGGGCCGATTTTGAGCAGGAATTGGAGTATGATTTTTAGGTTGAAGGAGAGAGAGCCTTGTGGGCTCTGTGTGACTAAGAGAGAGGCTGAGCGATGGAGAGAGAGGCTTGTGGGTATTGTGCGACTAAGAGAGAGGTTGAGTGACAGAGAGATACTCACTTGTGGGTTCTGTGTGACTGAGCGAGAGGCTGAGCAACAGGTAGACTGAGGAGTAGAAGCGAGACTAAGAGGGAGGCTGAGAGAGAGGAAATGTTTGAGGGAATTGGGAGAGGGGTGGTGGCAGCAAGCAATAAAAGGGATGAAATCTGATTCTAAGGGTTTAGGTTTATTTGGGAATGGGAAACCTTTCTAAAGGACATAGTTTGAAGTAAATTTGATATTTTTTTAGTAAAATTGATATATTTTTTTTCTTAGGATTTATACTCTCAAAGTTTAACTCCAGTGTGTTTTTCAATTTCTCACAATACTGCCGCATAAGCATTTTAATTTTCTTAAAAAAAAAAGACAATTAGAAACCGACGAAAATCGATTTCTAATTTGAAGTAGAATAATTTTGAAATCGAAAACAATCGGTTTCTAAATATAACTAAGAAATACATTAATTTTTGAAACTGAAATAAATTAATTTTTAAATATAACTAGACATACATTAATTTTTAAAAACACAATAAATCAGTTTTTAATTATAACTCAATGAATTAGAAACTGATAAAACTCAGTTTATAATTTCCCTTTAAAATTCAATAGATAAAATAGATAATAGATTAATTTTGAAACCAAAACCTATTAGTTTCGAAATATAACTAAAAGAATTAGAAACCGATTAAAATCAGTTTCTACTTTGACCTTATAATTCATAAAATAGATAATCAGATTAAGTTTGGAATCGAAAGTAATTAGTTTCTAAATGTAATTAGATAACACCTTAATTTTTGAAACCGGAAGTAATTGGTTTCCAAATATACTAAAGGAAGAAACTGATATAAATCGGTTCCTAATTTGACTTTAAAATTTAATCAATAAAATTGATAATAGATTTATTTTAAAACTAACAGAAATCGGTTTCTAAATATAGCTAAGGGAAATAGAAACTGACAGAAATCGATTTCTAAGTTGACTTTAAAATTTATTAAATAAAATATCTAATAAATAAATTTTGAAACTAAAAGCTATCAGTTTCTAAGTGTAACTAAAGAAATTAGAAATCGACGGGAATCAGTTTCTATTTTGACTTTAAAATTTAACAAATAAAATAGAAATTATATTAATTTTGAAACCGATAGAAATTAGTTTCTAAATATAAATAGAAAATAACTTTATTTTGAAATTGAAAGTAATCGATTTCTAAATTAGATTTAAAAGAATTAGAAACCGACAGGAATCAGTTTTTAATCTGACTTAAATATAATGGAACTAGTTTTGAGCCTTTAAATTAGAAACAGAACATAATTCAGTTTTCAGAAGTCGGTTTGTAATTAGCTTCTAAACCAATGCTAAATTTGCTACCAAAATTTGGCGTGTAATTTAGAAACCGATGAGTTTTTGTTTCAAATTTCGATTTTAAAGTACTTGCTAATCGGTTTCTGATATATTTAACCCGTTCTACTCAATTTTCATTTTAGAAGCCATTTCAAATTACAAACTGACATAAATCCATTTCTAAATTTGGTTTCTATTATGATATTTTCTTATAGTTTTTCTTTTTCACTCGACAGTTACCAAAAGCAATTTAGGGTAGTTCCTTGCCATTTCATGTGTCACGACCCAAAAATTATGAACCGTGACCGGCGCATAATTTAAGTATTCTTAAATCATGCAAGCCTTATCAGAGTATCTTGAATGAATATATTGTCACTTACTAATCCCAAAAATAGACAAAATCCAAATAAACAAAATGCTGAATAAATATCATAAATATCCCATAGGTAAACTGCGGAGTCTCTACAGATTTCAATAAAAACTTAAACTGTTCAATAAACTAAACTAATTATTAGCCCGAGAAAACATGAATTCGGGCATACCATGAGAATAAATCAAAGTTGTCCCTCTCCAGAAAATGGACTAAATATTTGGATCAGCTACAGAATTCTATTGATATGAAACAGATAACAGACAGAGAAAACGTGGTTTGAGCTAGATGCTCAGTGAATGATAATTATAGCACACAACAGAATAGGAACAGGCAGACGCTTGATTAATTTCATAATAAATTTTCTATTCAATAAAATCATGCTCATGCTGTCAAAATCATTAATAAAATAACTTTGTAAAACATATTATAAAAGAAATTTATTCAATAAAAATTTATGGTACAGTGCACCAGGGTGATGATACCTCACATCACCAAAGGCCAGATGGTAAGCGCGCTACCATATATCAGATACCTTCCTCCTCCTTCACAGACATCAATGCATATGATACTAATGCAAACCATAAACTGCAATAATGCATGACTCGACAATGCAACCTAATACCGTGATAGTCCACACGGCGGGGCCAGATAACAGAAACAGATACTGGGCACAGGTACCAATTCAAAATAGAAAATCAATTTGTACAAATCAATCAAAATCAATAAAAAATTTCAGATAGCAAATAATAACTGATAGTGCAATTCCAATAGTGTATTTCAATAGTTTCAGAGAGTCAATAAAATCAAATCAATCTCAAATCAATTCAGTAACACATCGGTAAATTTTATAGTCAAATATCAACCAATATAAATACATTAAAGGCCTGTTCCCGGAATCCTAATGGGTCTAATGCAGAGATAGTTGACAAAATCAATTATTTAATCAAAATCGAAATAAAATTTAATAATAAAATAAAACTCTAAAAAATCACATATAAAATCATTGTTAAAATATTGATTTAAAATTTCATTTAATAACAAACTTAATGCTAAGAAATTTTTAAAGGGACAAAAACGGTGCCATGTACTATAATTACCACTCACCTGGAACCTCCAAAATAATAGCTAGATTCAATAAAAGAGACAATTTCAGCTGTCAGAATGAATATTTGAATCTCCTACATACCCAAAATATAAAAGAAAAATATTAAATAATAATAAAATAAAATAACTTATATATATATATATATATAAACCTTGGACGGACGTGGACGAAGGGATTCAAATGCGTGGATACAAGGGGATTCAAATGTTTATATATATATATATATATATTTATAAACCTTGGACGGACGTGGACGAACATACAAAGATTTATATACGTATATAATCTAAATTGAAGGTTACTTATCTCACAGTAATCATGATCAACCCAATTCAATATCAATGGTCAAAGAAAAAATAAATTTCTAGAGTAGTTGTAACAAATCGAGGAAAGAAAATAAAATCAAATTCACCCATTATTGAATAAAGAATGAGAATTTTTATTTTGAAAACATAATCAAAAGTGATGAATTGAGAAATAAAAATTTAAGAATTATCTGCGCACATCAGATTATTTTATATATATACGTATAACAATAAATAAAGGATTATGAAAATACCTGTTGAGAGTATTTGGTAGGAAAGAAGGTGACAAACAGGTTTTGAGAGCAAAGTTTAGCAGAAGAGATGATTAGGGTATATATATATTTCAAGAGTTCTATTAGGTGTAGAATGTGATAAGAGTTATTATTGAACTGGGTTGTTCAGATTACAGATATATATTTAATTTCAAAAAAATATATATATATATATCTAAAAATAAATAAGCAGACCATCTAATAAAATATATACATTTTTTTATAAATATATTAAATTATTGTTAGCTAATTAAAATAAAATAATAATAAATAATAAATATATATGGGTTTTCACATACTTCCCCCCTTAAAAAAAAATTCGGTCCCCGAATTTGAATAGACAAAATTCTAACCTGAAGAATCAAATAAGTGAGGATATTTGGCTCGCATTTTAGATTCTACCTCCCATGTGGCCTCACTACTTGAGTGATTATGCCACAAGACTTTGACCAAAGCCACTTCCTTAGACCGGAGTTTCCTAATTTGTCGATCTAAAATATTTACTGGTTGCTCCTCATATGACATATCATCCCTAAATTGCATAGTTTGAGGTTATAAAACATGAGATGGATCTGGTACATACTTCCTAAGAATAGAAATATGGAAAACTGGATGTACATGTGCAAAACCAGGTGGAAGGGCTAAACGGTAAGCAACTGCTCCAATTCTCTCCAAAATTTCAAATGGACCAACAAAACGATGGCTAAGCTTCCCTTTCTTCCCAAACCTCATGATTCCTTTCATAGGGAAAACTCTCAGAAATACATGATCACCAATCATAAATTCTACATCTTTACGCTTAGGGTCAGCATAACTTCTCTGTTGACTTTGAGCAGTCAAAAGTCCATCACGAATTAGTCGAACCTTCTCTGAAGTTAATTGTATCAACTCTGGTCTAGTAAGCCTTCTTTCTCCAACTTCATCCCAACAAACCGGCGACCTACACTTTCGACCATATAATGCCTCATATGGAGCCATCTCTATACTTGCCTGATAACTATTATTATAAGCAAACTCCACTAAAGGCAAATGATGATCCCAACAGCCACCAAAATCCATAACGCATGCACGAAGCATGTCCTCTAATGTCTGTATGGTCCTTTCTGACTGTCCATCCGTCTGAGGGTGAAAAGCAGTACTAAAGTCTACTCGTGTTCCTAAAGCTTCTTGGAATTTCTTCCAAAATCGAGAAGTAAACTGAGTACCACGATCAGAGACAATGGAAACTGGAACTCCATGAAGACTAACAATCTTGTTTATATACAACTGTGCAAGTTTAGCAAAGTCATATGTAGTCTTCACAGGAAGGAAATGAGCAGATTTTGTCAATCTGTCCACTATCACCCAGATTGCATTGTAACCACCTCGTGTACTAGGTAAACCCACAACAAAGTCCATGGCAATATGCTCCCGCTCCCACTTCCACTCAGGGATATGCAACGGCTGAAGTAACCCAGATGGTCTCTGATGTTCTGCCTTAACCTGCTGACAAGTCAAACATTTAGCAACAAAGTCTGCAACATCCCTCTTCATGCCACCCCACCAATAATGCTCCCTTAAATCACGGTACATCTTAGTTGAACCTGGGTGTACTGTGTAAGCAGAATGGTGTGCCTCCTCCATGATTTCTCTTCTCAACTCATCAACATTGGGGACACAAAGTCTAGTGCCATAACGAAGAACTCCATCATCATTCAACATGAATCCTTGAGCTTGGCCTTGATGAATATTATCTATAATCTCACACAGCTGAGAATCCCTCTTTTGAGCAGCCTTAATTCGATCAATCAAGATAGGCCTAACTCGAAAATGTGCTAAGAGTGATCCAACTATGATTTCAAACTCTACTCCCTGATCTAGCAACTCATGTAATTCACCAATCAAAGGCCTCATCTTGGTAGATATATGGGCTAAACTACCAGAAGACTTCCTGCTTAGAGCATTAGCCACCACATTAGCTTTTCCAGGATGATACTGTATGGTGCAATCATAATCCTTCAGCAATTCTACCCATCTTCTTTGCCTAATATTAAGATCACGTTGGTCAAAGATGTATTTGAGACTTTTGTGGTCAGTGAAGATTTCACAAGTCTCACCATACAGATAGTGCCTCCAGATTTTCAAAGCAAAAATTACTGCAGCCATTTCCAAATCATGAGTTGGATAATTCTGTTCGTGCCTTTTCAACTGACGAGAAGCATATGCAATAACTCGTCCATGTTGCATCAAAACACATCCCAAACCAATCCTAGAAGCATCACAATATACTACATAACCCCCTGATCCAGATGGAAGGGCTAACACTGGTGCTGTAGTTAAACGAGTCTTAAGCTCCTAAAAACTTTTTTCACAAGCCTTAGACCACTGAAATTTCACATTCTTCTGTGTCAACTTAGTTAAAGGTGCTGCAATACAAGAGAAGTCTTGAACAAACCGTCTATAATACCCTGTTAAACCCAAGAAATTATGAATCTCTGACACAGTTGTGGGTCTAGGCCAATGAAGCACTGCCTCAACTTTCTTCTTATCAACGCACACCCCATCCTTAGATACTGTATGGCCTAGGAAAGCCACACTATCTAACCAAAACTCACATTTTGAGAACTTGGCATATAGCTTGTGTTCTCGTAAGGTCTGAAGGACAATTCTCAAATGCTGCTCATGCTCCTCCTTACTCTTTGAGTACACTAGAATGTCATCGATGAACACTATAACAAATTGATCTAAGAAAGGCTTGAAAACTCTATTCATGAGATCCATAAAAAGCGGCCGGAGCATTGGTAAGACCAAAAGACATTACAAGAAATTCATAGTGTCCATACCTAGTCCTAAAGGCCGTCTTGAGTATGTCTTCTTTCTTGACCCTCAATTGATGATACCCAGATCGAAGATCAATCTTGGAAAAATACTTTGCACTTTGAAGTTGGTCAAACAGGTCATTTATGCGTGGGAGAGGATACTTATTACGCACAGTCACCTTATTCAATTGCCTATAATCAATGCACATTCTCAAATACCCATCCTTCTTCCGCACAAATAACACAGGAGCACCCCATAGAGAAACACTAGGGCGAATAAACCCCTTATCTAGTAGGTCCTATAGTTGCTCCTTCAACTCTTTAAGTTCTGTGGGTGCCATACGATAAGGTGGCATAGATATGGGTTCAGTTCCAGGAACTAAGTCTATACCAAACTCTACCTCTCGCTCCGGGGGTAAACCTGATAAATCTTCTGGAAACACATCAGGAAACTCCTTAACCACTACAACTTTCTCCAAACCTGCACCTTCTACCTGAACGTCTCTAACATAAGCTAGATACCCCTTACACCTCTTTCGCAATAATCGGCTAGCACTCACTACTGAGATAAGATTACTAGAGGCTATACTACGATCTCCCTGAAATTGAAATTCTGACTCCCCAGGAATTTTAAAGAGTACAACTTTATTATGACAATCCAATGAAACGTGATAAGTGGCTAACCAATCCATGCCTAAAATCACATCAAAATCAAACATATCTAAAGAAACAAGATTTGTAGCTAATTCCTTATCTCCAATGTGAACTATACATCCCCTATACACCATATCAGTGTCTATTGCATTACCCATAGGTGTTGATACAGATAAAGGATACTCTAACAAAGTAGGTGGTGTACCAAATATCATGGAAAAGTATGGAGAAACAAAGGAATGGTTGTGCCCCAGTCTTAGCCATAGGCGTCTGTTCAGATGTCTGATTAATAGTTTGAGGTGGTACCTCCCTTGTTGGATCAAGGTTTGCACCATTAAGACCCTTGGCCCTAGCTCTCCTCTTACGTTTAACAGACTCAGGCACCTATTCATTTTAATAAACAAGTATTAAATCTGAAAATGTGAGCCAAATTAAGACAAGTGAGAAGGTACGAAGGACGCAGACATCTAAAGCAATGATAAACTGAAAAGACGTTAAGGATCCTATGCTCCGCAAGTTTACTAGACCTCAACCGAGCTCTGATACCAACTTTGTCACGACCCAAAAATTATGAACCGTGACCGGCGCATAATTTAAGTATTCTTAAATCATGCAAGCCTTATCAGAGTATCTTGAATGAATATATTGTCACTTACTAATCCCAAAAATAGACAAAATCCAAATAAACAAAATGCTGAATAAATATCATAAATATCCCATAGGTAAACTGTGGAGTCTCTACAGATTTCAATAAAAACTTAAACTGTTCAATAAACTAAACTAATTATTAGCCCGAGAAAACATGAATTCGGGCATACCATGAGAATAAATCAAAGTTGTCCCTCTCCAGAAAATGGACTAAATATTTGGATCGATTCAGAAATTCTATTAATCAAACAGATGCATGAGAAAACGTGGTTTGAGCTAGATGCTCGATGAATGATAATTATAGCACACAATGGAATAGGAACAGTGCACGCTGATTAATTTCATAATAAATTTTCTATTCAATAAAATCATGCTCATGCTGTCAAAATCATTAATAAAATAACTTCGTAAAACATATATATAAAAGAAATTTATTCAATAAAAATTTATGGTACAGTGCACCAGGGTGATGATACCTCACATCACCAAAGGCCAGATGGTAAGCGCGCTACCATATATCAGATACCTTCCTCCTCCTTCACAGATATCAATGCATATGATACTAATGCAAACCATAAACTGCAATGATGCATGACTCGACAATGCAACCTAATACCGTGATAGTCCACACGGCGGGGCGGATAATGTAAGTGAATCTGAGCACGGTACCAATTCAAAATAGAAAATCAATTTGTACAAATCAATCAAAATCAATAAAAAATTTCAGATAGCAAATAATAACTGATAGTGCAATTCCAATAGTGTATTTCAATAGTTTCAGAGAGTCAATAAAATCAAATCAATCTCAAATCAATTCAGTAACACATCGGTAAATTTTATAGTCAAATATCAATCAATATAAATACATTAAAGGCCTGTTCCCGGAATCCTAATGGGTCTAATGCAGAGATAGTTGACAAAATCAATTATTTAATCAAAATCGAAATAAAATTTAATAATAAAATAAAACTCTAGAAAATCACATATAAAATCATTGTTAAAATATTGATTTAAAATTTCATTTAATAACAAACTTAATGCTAAGAAATTTTTAAAGGGACAAAAACGGTGTCATGTACTATAATTACCACTCACCTGGAACCTCCAAAATAATAGCTAGATTCAATAAAAGAGACAATTTCAGCTGACAGAATGAATATTTGAATCTCCTACATACCCAAAATATAAAAGAAAAATATTAAATAATAATAAAATAAAATAACTTATATATATATATATAAACCTTGGACGGACGTGGACGAAGGGATTCAAATGCGTGGATACAAGGGGATTCAAATGTTTATATATATATATATATATATATAACCCTTGGACGGACGTGGACGAAGGGATTCATATATATATATATATATATATATATATAAACCTTGGACGGACGTGGACGAACATACAAAGATTTATATATGTATATAATCTAAATTGAAGGTTACTTATCTCACAGTAATCATGATCAACTCAATTCAATATCAATGGTCAAAGAAAAAATAAATTTCTAGAGTAGTTGTAACAAATCGAGGAAAGAAAATAAAATCAAATTCACCCATTATTGAATAAAGAATGAGAATTTTTATTTTGAAAACATAATCAAAGGTGATGAATTGAGAAATAAAAATTTAAGAATTATCTGCGCACATCAGATTATTTTATATATATACGTATAACAATAAATAAAGGATTATGAAAATACCTGTTGAGAGTATTTGGTAGGAAAGAAGGTGACAAACAGGTTTTGAGAGCAAAGTTTAGCAGAAGAGATGATTAGGGTATATATATATTTCAAGAGTTCTATTAGGTGTAGAATGTGATAAGAGTTATTATTGAACTGGGTTGTTCAGATTACAGATATATATTTAATTTCAATATATATATATATATATATATCTAAAAATAAATAAGCAGACCATCTAATAAAATATATACATTTTTTTATAAATATATTAAATTATTGTTAGCTAATTAAAATAAAATAATAATAAATAATAAATGTATATGGGTTTTCACATCATGGTTGGTACAAAAAGCTGGTCTACCCATAAACCTGAAAAATCCAAAAATTACTCCAAAACAACCATGGAAATGCACCTCCTCAATCTCCATCTCCAAACCCTAACCCACCTTCCCTTCCACCCTCTTCACGTTAGTCCCACATACCCCAATCTCTCCACAAAACACTCCCATTGAAAGCCCTAATTTGCAATCCCGACCTGCAATTGCCCCGCTAAACCCTAAACCTAGGGTTAAGATTGGAGCAAGGAAGATTTGAAATCTCAATTAGTTTATAAAATGAAACAAATCCCATCCACACCTTTTGGGTCTAGTGTACAACCTCAGGTTTCCTCTTCTGAGCCCATTAGTAAAAGGACAAGGTCCTTTATTTTTGTTTCCTCATTTGAGCCTGCTCCTCAGCCATCTGCAAGACCTTAAACTCCACCTTCATAGCCTACTAAAGGTTCAGTAGCTCCCTCAGCACCTACAAATGACATTAAAGAGGTAAACTCCCTTTTGCCATGGGCTTTTAAAAATATTGAGATGAAACATAAATATGAAACCCTAGTTGCTAAGTTAGTTCTATTACAAAATACATGGATGAAGAAATAATTAAGGAATTAGGGATTTTTAATTCTATGTTTCAATGTTTGGATGTTGTTAATTGGAGGGAATTTGCTAGAATTAAGAAACCTGCTTACACAGACCTTACTTTGGAGTTCTTGAGTTTTTTGAAATTGGATTTCAAGCTTGATGTGGTAGGGTATAGAGATTTAATTCATTTTAGTTGTGCTGGTGTAGATAGGGAGCTAGATGGGGTCTATAAGTGTTATTTTTGGTTTTAGAGATGAGGGATATAGGCAGATTGAGCGGCAAGAACCCATTTATGATCTTACCAAATTCTAGAAAGAAATAGCTCCCTATGGAGGCTATTATAGACACAGGACTGACAAAACTTCTAAGATTCTAAACCCTATTTTGAAATACTTGCATAGGTTCATTTCATACACTGTCTTAGGAAGAGAGCATAGCAACAGTGTAGTAGGTGCTGGGGGATCTATTTTTACTATGGTTTATGAGAGAGAAGAAGCCTTTGAGCACTGCTTATTTCTTGGCTAAGCATTGGGATCAGAATGTCAATAAACACTATATTAGCAGTATTGTGTTTAGGGGCTATATTACAGCCATAGCAAAATCTTTTGGATTTTTAGCTGCTCCATATAATCTGATTCCAGTGTCTGGGGAATCATTTATTAATGGCACTATGCTGCTTCATATGGATTTGTGTGAGAAAAGGTGTAATGTATATGTGTTGCTAGGTCAACCTAGTGATACTAGTAGCTCTGCAGTTCTTGATGCTTATCCTACAGCAGACCCTATGCAAGAACCCCAAGTAGCTTTTTCTATAGCACAATAGCCCACAATTGAAATCTTATCAGTCTTGAAATCCTTGGAAGCCAAAGTAATTGGGTTGTCTGCACAAACACCAACTCCAGTAATATCTACTGATGACATTCTTGCTTCATTAAGAGCTTTGGAAAGCAAAATAAATGGTTTGGGTAAGTAGCAGCTTAAGCAGCAAAAAAAGCAAGAAAAGAAGATTAAGAAGTGGTTCCTACCTTTTCAAAAGAAACAGCAAAAGCATGAAGTAAAAATGCTAGAACTTTACAATAAACTAGCCCAATCATATAATAATCTTTATCACTGGGGCCAGGATATGTTGCAACAAATGAAGGACTTGATAAAGAACCTGGACACAGCCTCTAAGCATTCTGAAGATTAATAGTCAGCAGTAGAAAAACCTAAAGCAGAACCTCTAGCACCTCCAGCAGATCTTGCAGCAGACTAAGCACACTAGGCATGAAGCAGCAGCAGCAGATGACTTAGTTTAGTTGTAGTTCTAGAATTATTTTTAATTTTTCCTTGTAGTTTGCTTGTTACTTTTTCAACTTTTTGTGACAGCTTCATAACTCTTTATTATTTTTTATTTTTTTTTTTATGCTTATCATCATACTTTTGGACATATATTTTGGATTGTTTTATCTTTTGGTCTGTTTTTATGGTTATGAATATATATATTATGAATGCTTTTATCTTTTAAATTTCTGAGTAAATATTAATTCTAATTTCAAATTTTTGGAAATTTATTTTCTTGTCTTTTAAATTCTACTACACCATAATATTTGGTACTTTATGCTCTATTCAGTCATAACTTTTATTGATATTAATGAGTAGTTAAGCTTTATTTGAATTGGACATATTGAAAATCATCATGCGGTAATAGTTGATCTTATTGCTATTTGTGATTATGGCATGCTGCTTATGATATTGCTTACCTTATGTCACTACTGACACTAGATAAGCAACTTCTTAAGCTTTGCCAATCCACACATTTGAGATACTTTTACACACTTTTCTCTTTAAAATACACTATTAATATCTTTTTGAGCTTAAAAATTAACTTTCTTGTGCTTAATTAGACTAAATTTCCAATTGTATATATTTCATGAGTTGGTTAATTTATTCAATTTTGCCCATTTTTGCATTCATTTTAGACATTGAGGACAATGTCTCACTTGAGTTTGGGGTGAGGGCAAAATTTTTTCAAAATTTTCAAATTTTTTGAGCATTTTCATTCATTTATTGCATTTCATTCATTCATACATAGTTAATCCATATACTTACACTTATACCACACATACCTATACATATACACTTACATATAGTTTTCATATAGATTGCACTTATTTTTTATTTAATTTATGCATTCATTTTAGGAACATGCATATCATAAAAATAAACTTTTACTTTGTCCTTAGAGGAGTGAGAGTTGCTTTGAAGAGCAATTTAGCTTACCTTTAGAAGGGTTTGATGGATTGAACTTTCCAGATAGGTACAAGGTTATTATATTCTTGTCTTACTTTATATCTTCTTAGCCAAGGGCCACCCAATCAATTGCATTGAGTTTCAATGCTTAGAGAAAACTCTAAGATAAGAAGTAGCTGATTGATGTCTCACCAATCCTAGAAAAATCCTTCTAGACTTTTCGAGGCGAAGTCCTAACATGCAGTTGAGAAAGAAATGATCTAGGCATTATTTGGATTTTAAACTCACATTTTAGCCTTAGTCACCCTCACTTAAAAGTATCCCTTTGGAACCAATTTGAACCTACATTTATTCTCTTTTCTTTCTTTGGTACCTACATTACTACCTAGCCATAAACCCAAACACTTACCTATCCTTCATGAGAATAATTCTTTAAGTGATAGATACACTATGAAAAAAATAATAAAATTTAAAAAGAAAAGAAAAAAATAGAGAAAAAAAAGAAAAAAAAAATATATAATAATTAAATGGGAGAAGTAACTAAATTAAAGAGGCTAGCAAATTCAATCAGGGTATGTAAAGTAATTCATCACTCAAGTACACAAAGAATTGAGTTTGAGGGTGAATTAAAAGGGACAAATGAAACTCAAAGTCAATGTTATTTATTTAGTCCCTCCAAAAGCTTCAAAGTTATATGCTAGCATTGGTGAATAGTTATAAAGTTCTTTATCCCATGTGATTTAATAAAAAAAAAATTATGTATCCTGATCTTTTAATAATTTAATTGTTCTCATACTTTGTTACCTTTATCCTTTCCTTGTTAGCCACATTATCACCCCCTTAGCCCCATTACAACCTTTAAAAGTCTTTTTGATCATTTGATAGTATTTTGCTACATTAGTGAATATAGAATAGGAGGATTGCCTGTGGGATTGGGAAATATTCATCCATTCATTTATTTTTATCATTATTTGAGACACTTTAGTCTACAGATTGCTCTAGCGTTTATTATTTGAGCATGATTTCTCTTTGTAATTGATTGGTTTGGGCTTGATGCGATGGGTAATTGACTCAAGGCTAAGCAGTGATAGCTTTGGCAAGGATTGAATTCTTTATACCATGAAAGTGGGTATATAGTTTGTTAGTTGTAGAGGTAAGCTTGAGAGCTTGGATAAATATTTTTCATGAATCTAAGGAAGATACCTCATTTGCATGAATTGTTTTTAATTTGTTTGAGGACAAGCAAAGGTTTAAGTTTGAGGAAATTTATTACACTCACTTCACATAGGCATTTAGGGTAGTTTTATATCCATTTTCCCTTATAATTGAGTACTTTTTATGTTTTTAGCTTTATTTTAGCTTAATTGTTAATTTTAGTTACTTGATATTTGATTTTTATGATTATAGTGTTTTTAATAGGTTTTGTAGTGAATTGAAGGTCAATCATGCGTTAAGACATGATTTGAAGAGATTAGGAATCTTAAAGAATGGAAAAAGTTGAAGAAATCAAGTTTTAAAATTAAAGCTTACCAAGATTTGCTTAAGATATTGCTTGAGATATTGCTTATGGCATGTCACATCGCTGAGCCTATGATATAAGGTAAGTCGCAAGTCAACCACAGTAAAATTTCAATATCTTAAGAAGCTTACAACATAAAACTTTACAAGAATTACTTGAGAAGTTGCTTGATATCCTGCTTATGGCATATTGCGATGCTTAAGATATGATATGGGTTATGTTACAAGTCAAGCATAGCAGAAATTCATTGAAATACAGAACCTGATGAGATTTACTGAAGAACTTACTTACCCTGTATCGTTAGATAGTGCAACACCTAGAATCTTACTTAAGATATTGGTTAGGGTAATGCAAATTTTTCAGTAGGTACCTCAAAAGTGTGAAAATGCATGCTGACCTAGAAACTTTTACACCTCATCTCCTATGCACTTAGTTGTCTTTATCCCTTTTTTTGGCCTACTTTAGGGCATCTTTGGAGACCATATAAAAGGATCTTTTTATAGTTTTTACCCAAAAAAGAAAGAAAGAGAAAAAAAAAATAAGAAAGAAAAGGAAAAGAGACACCATTAATTTTCTGAGCATTGGTTCCTGCTAGAAACGTCTAGAAGCTACAGAGTTTAGAGATTTTAGATTCTTCTACCTAGGTTTTTCTAATTTTAGCTTATTTTCATGTTTCTCTCTTCTTCTTCATCATTTTCTCTTGTATATATTAACATGAGCGAGTAGAAATCTTAGATTTTAGAGTTGGAAAACTATGTTTTAGATTAATTTGTTGATTTGGACTGGTTTATTCCATATTTTATATAAATATGAGTTTTGATTCTTTTCCTTGTATACTTTATGACTTACCTAATGTTGGATTCTATTGGGTCTAGTTTTTAATCTTTGATTGAAGGGCTAAAAGGTGAAAATTATCGATAGATAATTAAGGATTTGCACTTAAAAACACCTAGATTTAGAAATAAACTAGGGATTTAAAAGGATTCATTGATTGATTACAAAACTTAATGGGTTTTAAGTGAATCAAATATTGTACAAAAGTAGGTTTGATTTTTTTTAAAATATTCTTTTGTTTGCTTAAAAAAGATATCAAAAAATTTTAAAATTAATCACCTTCAAACTCCATTTTTCTTTTAAAATTGGATGAATAAAGACAAATCCCAGTTAATTTATGCATAAACCCCAACTTTTAGAATCAATTTTTTCATTAATTAGTCTTTGATTTTAATTATCCATTATTAATTATTTAATTACATCTAATTCAAGAATTTATTGCTTTGTTGTTTACTTATTTTGTTTAGATTTATTAATTTCATCAAGTTTATTTACATTTGCACTTTACTTCCATTATCATTAGCCCAAATAATATCTTCATTCATAGGTTGGTATTCAAATGCAAATCCTCGTGTGAATGTAGACTCTTATTTTGTGATTTATTATGAGTATGTGCATTCAGGCCGTGGAGAACCCGATGATGAAAAATTGTATGACTATAAGATATAATTGAAGGCATAGAACTAAATTATTAATTCCGTGGCATGATCTTGAAAAAAAAAATAATATGTTTTTTGGAAAATTAATTTAATTTAAATAAAAATTTGTTTTATTTAAATCTAATATGAGTAGTTATTAAATAGACCGAATTAAGTTTAATTGGGCCCCATGGGCCTAAGAAAGCCTAGTTTAGAATTTTAAATAGAATCTATTTAATTTTTTTTTCTGAAAATTAAAATAAAAAAATATATTTTTCTCTCTCCCTCTCACATACAAACTCTCTCTCCCACTTGGCCCCACTTTCTTTCTCACTCCCTATTGGTGCTGCCCCCTTTTCCTCTCTTCCTATTAGTTGAAACATCTCACCCATATCCTAGTCTCACCCAAATTCTCCAATCCCAGTTGTTTAAGTTATCTGAACCTTATCACTCTAGAATTCCAAACTCCTATCACATCTCTCTCCCAAAACCCTATAAATACCCTGCTAGGGTAGAGAGGGGAGGGAGAGGGGAACAAAAAAAAAAAAAAAAAAAAAGGAGAAGACCAAAAAAAAAAAAAGAGAAAAAAAAAGGAAAAAGAGGAAAGATTCAGAAATATTTAGAGCTATTTAGAGATACCTTAGAGCTATAGAAATTTTAGAGATATTCAGAAACTCTTTTAGTTCTTTCTTATTTCTTTTCTTTTTTTTTTTTTCTTCAAGAAGATTTTCATGCAAGATTTCTTGAAGGTTGGTTTTTGTTATTTTCTTTTCAAGATCTATGCCACATAATATTTAATTTTATACTCTTTGTCTTTTAATTTATCTTTCATGTTCATGTGGATCATGTAATCATGTTTAATTTGAGGGGATACATAACTTTGCACATATTTAGTTTTCTATCTTTCATATTTTTATTATTTTTTATTATTTTCTGAATCTATAAAAATTTTACAAAATTATATTCACATTCTTTACGAAATTCTATTCATTTTAGGCTCAAGAATCACTGAAAAAACTTTTGTATTTTATAAGTTATGGCTATTTGAATTTAAAATTCCTGCAAAATCCAATTTGCAGTATACCAAATTGTGAAGCACATATCTCTCTTGTTTCTTAATAATTTTGTGTGAATCTGGTGTCTAAAATTAATGTGAGAATCTTATGAATATTTTCCAATTAGTTTTGTATTCACATTTGTTGTGGTTAATGAGTTATGAATTTTATAAAAAAGTAGTATGATTCTGTCACTTAGAAATGTTACGATTTATATAGACCATTCAGCTAGGATTGTGTTTGGTTTATAAATTTTATGATCTTGTATGATGTGTTGGCTATCTTTTGTAATTTTTTCATGATTTTTAGGCATGTCTAACTATTTTTCAAAAATCAAATTTCTTACTACTGTTAATCTGCCAAAATCTGCAAATTGTATATTTATGCATGTTCTTGGGTTCTAATTGATATTTGATCTATTTTTCTGTGTTCTTTTAATTTGAGAGGTGTTATGAAGTGTTTGGATCATGTTAGAATACTTAGACCATTAGTTAGTTGTAGTTGATTAGGAATTTTAACCCTTTTAGGAGACTAGAGTTAGAATCCAATGTGAATTGTTATTAGTATTTTCTTATTTTCTTTAGTTTCTTTATTTTCTTATTACAAACAAAATTGATAAGCACCGAAGAGGACATTTGTTTGGAGCTTACATGTAGCTAAACGAGAGTAAGCCAGTGGTATCATTGCCATACTAGAAGAGAAGACCTCTTTTTAAGGGTAGCTTGCCTCAATGACAACTACAATTATTAACAAGTAAGTAATCCTAAATTCTTAGAATAATCATTGGCATGAAATTGTAGTAATAATAGAATTTTTATTTGGTAAATTAAAATTAACTTTGTTTTTAATTTAACTGACTTTTGCATATAATTAATTTAAATAAATACTTTATAAATTAAAATTAATCTTGTTTGTAAATTAAACTAACCTTGGCATGTAAAATAAATTTAATTTAATACTTTGTAATTATAAAATAAATTTGCATGTTAGAAATCTTTATTAGGTTATGATTGTTAATCCTTATGTGATATTAGAATAAATTAAACATATACATAATTAATTTAGTTTAATTATCCTAAGGGTAACTTGGTGAAAAATTAATTAATTAGGTTAAATAGAAACTTAGAATTGTTTGAAATTGAATTTGTTTGTAAATTAAATTCTCAATAATAAATTAATTTTAGTTATCTGGTAAATATCATTTAAATAATCAGCAAACCCATAGATAGGAATTACTTGTGCATGAAAATTATTTGTAAACAACAACACTTTTGTGAATTACTTGCGTGTGTAGGATTAGAATTGCATTTTTAGGATAAAGTTTAATAAACGAATAATAAACAAGACTTCTAGAAACATTAGTAGAGGACTGGCACTCAAAATAACGAGGTTAGACCAGGCATAAGGGGTGCCTAACACCTTCCCCTTACGTACCTACTATCCCGAACCTAGACATTGGGCTATAGTAATGATGGTTGTAGAAACTCTACAAGGAGTTAGTTGCCATCCATGACCCTCGGAAGAAACACTGAATATGTTTCGGTTATTACCCGGGTGGCTACTCCTGTCTATTTATGCCTTCGTGCCATAAATCCTTAGTACCGTAGTAGTGTTGTGTTATGGGAAGACGGTACTTACCAGTAGTTTGATTCTATTAGGATTGTATGAAATGCATGTCTAGAAAATACTGTCTAGAGATGTGGTACTTAAGTTAGACTATTGTGACTCCACCATCATCCCTGTGCATTACCTAGTGCATTTTATATAATTTTAGTGGATGATATTTTGCCTCACGTCCCCACTCTACATTTTGGCGACTCTACTGGGGATTAAATGGATAGTTACTCCAACATGTTTCTCTTAGTCTAATATTATTCCTCTGTTAAACATTTTGCATTGCACTACACTATCACATGGATCACTCTTAACCTTTTAACTCCGCTAGTACTAGCTAAGGAGACTATAGTTCCACTCGAGCTATGATGAATTGGTGAATACTAGCACCCCATGCCCATACCTTTGAGTATGTAAAAGAGCCACAACTCTGGCTGTTGTGCTTAATGGACAAGCTCTCACATGGGTGATCCTTTTCCTACTCGATGAAGCCCATGAGCCATAGATTTCAGCCCTAGGTATCCCGTAGATTTTTATTGTGCCGGATTTATAACCTTACTGTTCAAACCACAAGTTCTAGTGGTATTTGAGATAAACCTTGGCCTATGCATAAACCCAATGTCTATATAGGCCCAAGTCCATTTCAAAACTCGTGTTAAGTAAATGGGTGCTTACTTGTGGTTAAACTTTAAGGATATAAATTCTTTGTTTGCGAGGGAAGGATCATCTTGGACTACCCCCTATTTGTGTGTCCAGTGTACCATAGCCTAGAATAGAATTTTTTTCCTACCCTACACATGAGAGTTAGAGGTATATTTAGTTCTGGAGATGTTCTTTTTAGTTTTGATTTAGTCTTTAGTCTGATTTGAGTTTAGTTTATATGGTTTAGTCTTAGTTTAGTTTAGGTTCTATTGGTATGGTTCAATTTTGGTTTTGTAAAGGTAAAAAAAAGTCCATTCATGCATTGCATTCATGTACATAGCATGTTTAGGTTAATCCTTAAATTCTATTTTATTGAGCAAACATATCCTTGAAATGTACCAAAGAGACTTCCGATTAGGTCACTTGGGTTAGGGAAAGGAAGAGACTAGTAAGGATTTCACCTACACTACTTAAGATGGAAGAAACTATGGCCACACTTAATGAAACATTGAATGCTAAGATGTTTGAGCTAGAAGAGAAAATTATGGTCAACCTTATAAAGAGGCCCCAAGGCAGGCCAATTAATTAGCATTAAAGTTATTGAGGTTTAAAATTGTGTCTCACACCACAAGGAGATTTTTACAATTCAACCAACTCTTATCCACAGTTTTCAAAGGTCTCAAAGCTTAAGACCTCCTGTAGCTCTTAGCACCTAGACCACTACTAAATTCACTCCCACCTAGCTATCATATCAACTAATATTGCAAGTTCCACCAAACCCATGGTCATGACATCAACTGATGCTTCTAACTTAAGCATGATATTTAAGACCTAATTGATGCTAAAAAGATAACCAACCTAAAAAACTGATCAAAGACCTACACTAGCCCTATGCCTGACTAAATTTTCCACCTCTATCAAGTTTCTACATGATCTACACCACCCCAAATAACCCTGATAGAATTATTGACTTTATCCAACCTATCCAAAAGCCCAATGAACCTCAGTCTATAATGGTTGTTGACATTTTGATAATTCTAGCTATGATGAGGGTCCTTTGGATGTCTGGACTGATTCTGATGAGGAGGTAGTTGCATTGCAAGTAGATTGTTCAGCTCCACCAATGTTTGGTTTTCAAGTTGCTGGGATATATGAAAACTGGATGGATCTGAAAGTGGCTACTATAATGAAAGGGATGAAGTTTTTTCCTGGCATGGGCCTAGGAAAACATATAGATGGCCTGGTGACTTTTCTTGAGATGAAGGGGCAGATCATGAGGTATGGTTTGGGCTGTGAGCCAACTGAAGAGGAAGAATAGCCAAAGCCTCTTAAGTTCTTGAAAGAGGGGGCAATTACCTGGACATATGATTAGGGGTTACCACATGTGAAAGAGCTAGAGCAAAAAATCAGCACCATTGATCTAAGGACTGCATGGAAAGCTAAGCACCTAAAGCTACATCCCTAAGTTTGAGTATGTGTTTTGTAATGCTCACAGTAGTGATATTGATGTTTCTATTTCTAATATACTTGATGCAGATTTTAAGGCGAAGATCAATAACATGACCAGTCCTTCTGCTTACTTATTTGATGTTTATTCTAATGGGCATATGCATGGCATTCATAATAATTTAGAATCAATTTCTATTAATGCATCAAAATCGATCTTTATTAATTTGGTTACACCAAATAATCCTAAAGATATTAAGTTAGCTAAAGATTTAACCCAAGAAGAAAGAGATAAATTTATAGCCTTATTAATAAAGTACCAAGAAGCACATGTCTCAAGCTTAAAATCAGATGGTTCATTCCCAAGCCACGCTAGTGTCCCCATAGGAAAAGAGTGATCAAAAGTTGACTTAGCTAGTTATCCTAATGAGGAGTAAAATTTCATGCTATGAAGGATTAATAGTAGCACATGTGGACCTAGAGGGAGAAGGAAAATGATATGAAGACATAAGGAGGTCTCTGGAAGTGAGAGAATACTCGCAAAAAGCCAACAAAAGAGACAGAGCAATAATTCATAGATTAGCCACTCAACTTACTTTAATTGGGGGGTAATTCTACAAACTCTTATGTGTGATAGAAAAATAGGCTGAGCAAATGATGAAAGAAGTACATGCAAGAATGTGTGGTCCTCATATGAATGGAAAGGTTCTAGTTGGGAAAAAATGTTCGAAACATATAAGGATTGGCTTGAAAATCCCTTATGTTCTTTAACGTTATCGTAGTACTACAAGGACATCTATGGGGGCAACCCCATTCTCTTTAGTGTATGGGACTAAAGCAATGCTATCCTTTAGGCAAGAGGTCAGATCCTTAAGAGTGATGCTAGAAGCTAAAATCCTAAAAAATGAGTGGGCTTAGAAGAGATATGAAGAACTAGCTTTGATTGATGAAAAGAGAATTTGAGCCTTGTATCATATGCAGGCTTATCGGAGGAAGATAGCTAAGGCCTTTAATAAGAAGGTGAAGCCAAGAAAGATAAAAAAGGGAGACATGGTTTTGAAATAAGCTCGGCCTGTCACTTTTGATTTAAGAGTAAAGTTTAACCCAAGCTAGGATGGTCCATACATAGTCAAAAAGATCTTGCCACTATAAGAATATCAGACCTAGATGGTAATGAATTTAAAGAACCAGTCAATTTAGATAGGCTCAAATGGTACTTTATGTGAGATAGGCCAACTAGGTTGAAAACCTACAAAAGGCAGTCTAGACAAAAGTAAGGGTCAAAAAGAAAAAAAATGCTAGATTGAAAACCTACAAAAGGCGATCTAGGCAAAAGGAGAGATGAGAGAAAATCTGGATGGAAAACCTAAAAAGGCCATTCGGCAGGTTATAAAGCTTATTTCTAGCTTTGGAAGGTTAAAAATTTGGCAAAACTAAATGTAAGAGCGAGTAATGGTGTACCTAAACAAATAAAGAAGTTTTTATTGCATTAACTAGGAATAGGTTTTATTTAATTATGATTGTGAATTTTGTGTCTTGAGAGATACATCAAATGATTAAGTAATTGAATTGCATTATTTTGATTTAACCTATGTCTTTTGAGCATGATAGAATAGATGATTGATATGAATGCCCTAGTGATTGTCTAGTTTAAAAAAAAAAAAGAAAAAAGGAAGAGAAAAAAGAAAAAGAGAAAAAGAGAGAGAGAGAGAGAGAGAGAGAGAGAGAGCTAAGTGGAAAACCCGAAAGGGCCACTTAGACAAAAGTTAAAGCAAGCCCATTGAAATAAAAACTCAAAAGAGCATTTCAGGCAAAAGTTAATGCACAAAGAATGGAGTTCATGGAAGAGAAATGAGTGAAGGCAGAACAAGATTTTAAAATAACTTTAAATAATGAACCATGGGGAGAGAAGAAAGAGAAAAATCAGAGAGAAATTTTATTGTGACCTTAAGGAAGTCATTTTGGTGAACAGTTTTTCTCAAAAATTTTGAAGTTATCAGAAAGTTTTCGTAAAAAGAGGTCCCTTAGAGGACTAAGTTTTTTTTAGAATCTCTAGTAAAATTAGCATGCCCATGATTGGAAGCAGCATATAGGAAGCACTAGAATCACAGAGAGAGTTTTGGAGATCCAATCATCCTAATTTTTTTTCAAATCATGAATTAGATATTTTTTTAGTAAGTCCTTAGACGTTGTTTAGGGCGCACGACATAGTTGTGTAAGGCATGGAAGAACATGCATCAACATGTCACCTGTAAGTGTGAAAGGCATAGAAGAACATGCATCACTACAGTTTCAATATCGAACTACGAGGGGGTCTGATTCTTCCTCAGGATAGCGAGAGGGATACGTAGGTAGTTTAGGACCACGGTCCTAAATACGAATCCATAACATTTCAAGACAGATATTTTTGATAAGTCCTTAGACATTATTTAGGGCACATGGCATAGTTATGTAAGTCGTAGCAGAACACGCATCAACATATCACTTACAAGTGTGTAAAGCGTAAAAGAACATGCATCACCACAGTTTCAAGTGTCAAACTACAAGTGGGTCTGATTCTTCCTTAGGATAGTGAGGGGGATACGTAAGTAGTTTAGGACCATGGTCCTAAATAATAATTCACAACATTTCAAATCACACAGTTGCCATTGTCATAAGACCGTAGTTAGTCTCATAACGCAGAGTGTATAGACAGAGCAAGATACACTCAATTTTCATATGACATGGTTATCACTGTTATGAGACCGTAGCTGGTCTAATGACATAGAGTGTATCGACAGAGCAAGATACACTCATTTTTCACATGACACAGTTATCATAGTTATGAAACTGTATCTAGTCTCATAACATAGAGTATGTCGACCGAGCAAGATATACTCGATCCTCAAAGCCAATGTTTCGCAGTTATTAGGAAATTGAGTTTCACTTTGACAAAACTTTACCAATGCTTTTGCATTGATTTTAACTTTCGCCAAAGTGGGGGGCAAATTTTAAACCCTTATTTTGTGATTTATTATGAGTATGTGCATTGAGGCCGTAGGGAACCCAATGATGAAAAATTATATAACTGTAAGATATAATTAGAGGCATGGAACTGAATTATTAATTCCGTGGCATGATCTTGAAAAAAAATAATAATATCTTTTTTTGGAAATTAATTTAATTTAAATAAAATTTTATTTTGTTTAAATTTAATATGGACAATTGTTAAATAGACATAATTAAGTTTAATTGGGCCCCATAGGCCTAAGAAAGCTTAGTTAGGAATTTTAAATAGAACCTATTTAATTTATTTTCTGAAAATTAAAATAAGAAAATATCTTTTTCTCTCTCCCTCTCCCATACAAACTCTCTCTCCCACTTGGCCCCACTCTCTTCCTCACTCCCTATTGGTGTTGCCCCCTTTTCCTCTCTTCCTATTGGTTGAAACACCTCACCCATATCCCAGTCTCACTCAAATTTCCCAATCTCAGTTGTTTAAATTTTCTAAACCTTATCACCTTAGGACTCCAAACCCTACCACATCTCTCTCCCAAAACCCTATAAATACCTTGCTGGAGTAGAGAGGGGAAGAAAAAAAAAACAGGAGAAGACAAAAAAAAAAAAAAAAGAAAAAAAAGAAAAAAAAAAAGGAAAAAGAGGAAAGATTCAGAAATATTTAAGGCTATTTAGAGATACCTTAAAGCTATAGAAAATTTAGAGATATTCAAAAACTCTTTTAGTTCTTTCTTATTTCTTTTCTTTTCTTTTCTTCAAGAAGATTTTCATGCAAGATTTCTTGAAGGTTGGTTTTTGTTGTTTTCTTTTCAAGATCCATGCCACGTGATATTTAATTTTATTCTCTTTTTCTTTTAATTTATCTTGCATGTTCATGTGGATCATGTAATCATGTTTAATTTGAGGGGATACACAACTCTACACATATTCAGTTTTCTGTATCTCATATTTTTATTATTTTTGTTATTTTATGGATTTGTAAAAATTTTAGGAAAATTGTATTCATATTCTTCACAAAATTCTATTAATTTTAGGCTCAAGAATCACTGGAAAAGCTTTTGTATTTCATAAGTTATGGCTGTTTGAAGTTAGGGTTCCTGCAAAATCCGATTTATAGTATACTCGACTTGTGAAGCCCATATCTCTCTTGTTTCTTAATAATTTTGTGTGAATCTAGTGTCTAAAATTCATTTCAAAATCTTATGAATATTTTCCGATTGGTTTTGTATTCATATCTGTTGTGGTTAATGAGTTATGAATTTTACAAAAACGTAGTATGATTCTGTCACTTAGAAAAGTTATGATTTATGTAGACCATTCAGCTAAGGTTTTGTTTGGTTTATAAATTTTCTGATCTTATATGATGTGTTGGCTATCTATTATAATTTTTTCATGATTTTTAGGCATGTCTAACTATTTTTCAAAGATCAAATTTCTTATTACTGTCAATCTGCCAAAATTTAAAAATTATATGTTTATGAATGTTCTTGTGTGTTCTTGGGTTCTAATTGATATTTGATTTATTTTTCTATGTTTTTTTAATTTAAGAGATGTTATGAAGTGTTTGGATCATGTTAGAAGACTTAAACCATTAGCTAGTTATAGTTGATTAGGAATTTTAACCCCTTTAGGAAACTAGAATTAGAATCCAATGTGAATTGTTATTAGTATTTTCTTTATTTTCTTTAGTTTCTTTATTTTTTTATTACAAACAAAATTGATAAGTAGCCCTAAGGTAAGTACCAAAGAGGGCATTTGCGTGGAGTTTATATGGATATAAACGAGAGTAAGCCAAAGATATCATTGCCATACTAAAAGAGAAGACCCTTTTTTAAGGGTAGCTTACCCCAATGGCAACTGCAATTACTAACAAGTAAGTAATCCTAAATTCCTAGAATAACAATTGGCATGAAATTGTAGTAATAATAAAATTTTTATTTGGTTAATTAAAATTAATTTTGTTTTTAATTTAACTGACTTTTGCATGTAATTAATTTAAATAAATACTTTGTAAATTAAAATTAATCTTGTTTGTAAATTAAACTAACTTTGGCATGTAAAATAAATTTAATTTAATACTTGGTAATTGTAAAATAAATTTACATGTTAGAAATCTTTATTAGGTTGTGATTGTTTGGGCCTTATGTGATATTATAATAAATTACATATGTACATAACTAATTTAGTTTAATTATCCTTAGGGTAACTTGGTGAAAAATTAATTAATTAGGTTAAATAGAAACTTATGGTTATTTGAAATTGAATTTATTTGTAAATTAAATTCTTAATAATAAATTAATTTTAGTCATCTAATAAATATCATTTAAATAATTAGCAACTCCATATATAGGAATTACTTGTACATGAAAATTATTTGTAAACAACAACTATTTTGTGAATTACTTGCGTGTGTAGGATTAGAATTGCACTTTTAGGATAAAGTTTAATAAATGAATAATAAACAAGACTTCTGGAAATATTAATAAAGGATTGACACTCAAATTAACGTGGTTAGACCATGCGTAGGGGGTGCCTAATACCTTCTTCTTACGTACCCACTATTCTGAACCTAGACATTGGACTATGGTAATGATGGTTGTGGAAACTCTGCAATGAGTAAGTTGCCATCCATGACCCTCGGAAGAAACACTGAATATATCCTGGTTATTACCCGGGTGGCGACTCCTGTCTATCTATGCCATTGTGGCATAAATCCTTAGTATCGTGGTAGTATTACGGGAAGATGGTACTTACTAGTAGTTTGATTCTATTAAGATTGTATGAAGTATATGTCTAAGGAGTTGGTACTTAAGTGAGACTATTGTGACTCTACCATCTTTCCTGGGCATTACCTGGTGCATTTTATATAATTCAAATGGATGATATTTCGCCTCACGCCCTCGCTCTACAGTGAACAATACTTGACTTATCACTTTATTATTTGATATAGCCCGTATACTTGTAGATACCACATCAATAATGTAAACTCTAAAATTTGAGGTTTGGATGCAATTTTTTCTATTTTAAAGGTTGAGATGTGTGATTCAAAATTAAAACATTTAGATATAATTGCTAATTAGCTAAACCGTTTAACCTTTTTTTTGTCCAATTGGCTTTATTTAATATAGGAATTCTTAGTTGGTTTGAAAATTTTAATTAGTCTTTGATTAGTATTTGCATATTTGGGATTGTATTACAAAAACTTATTATTCAATTGCAGAATATTTTTCCAACACAAAGTTAGAAATTTTTTCCTTCGCTCATTAAGCTTATATATGCATGGGTGTAAGGAAGTTAGGGGAAGAGAAGGTAATTTAAAGGGAAAGGAAGTATGTATATATATATATATATATATATATATATATATATATATATATATATATATATATATATATATATATATGTTATTGTATCTGAAAAGTTAAAAATTCAATAGAAAAGGGAAGAGAGAGGAAGTATTTTTATTTTGTTTGGATAGAAGGGAAAGGAATTATAATTATGAAAAGATAAATAAATTTATTTTTTATTAAATGATTTTAAAATTTTGATTAAATAATGAAGATAAAAAGGGTAAGGCAAAAATGTTTTTCTCTCTCATAAAGAGAAATCTTTTAGGCCTCAAATTTAGGTATAATAAATTTCAACCCTTAAGAGGAGAAATGATGAAAAATGATTAATCTTCATTACCCTCCTTAAAATATGTATATATTCTCAAATAAAATAACATGTGTTTTTCTCCCTTCACACCTCGATGTTTAATTGCAAGGAACTTAATGGCATTTGATTCTATAAAATGTTTCAAAATCAACTCTACCCAACGTCTGCTTGAAGCTACATTCCCTCATTCAAGCCCTATCATAGCTTTATATCACAGAATCACTTGAAGTTACAATTAGTTGTTGTGATCGAGAAATTATTAAATACAGAATCACATACCTGACAGGGCTTTATTAGCACAATAATTAACACACCATATATATATATATATATATACATATAGCAGCTAAGGTAATTAAACAAGAAAGAAGATGAATATGAAAGTGATACAGAATACTAAATAAATTTGGGATGGCAGCTGAAAAATGGACGTTTTTGCTCTTTGATTTCCCCTGAAGTGGTATACGCAGCCTGCAATTCAAGTAAAAGTTGATCATGTTTCCATTGAAATAAAAAGGAACTTCAATTGAAATATGTTTCTTCTTATTCATTAAACTAAATAAAAGAAATTGATGGACTAAATCTAGCTCTATACAAAATAAAAATAAAAAATTTCTTGTTGGTAATAACTTTCAAACATCATTATCTATAATATTCGATAAAAAGGAAGAAAATTGTAGGGTTAAGCTTCAATTACCAATCAATCATCTTCTATTTGGTCTTTCTCTGTGAATCTGATTATCAAGAAAAGCATCTTTTATCAAATGTAATTTTCTGTTGACATCATTCATATTCATTCGTTCCATAGGTGACTCCATTGAACAGGCAACTCCAATTTCAAGTACTGAAAGTAGGCATTGTTTGACTTTTGTTGTCACATGGCTCAAATTTTCATAGCTATTGATTTCTTCTGCATCTTCAAATTCTTCATCTGAAATTTCTCTGGAGACAAGGGTTGGATCCACAACTTCTACAAGTCTTTCTGGCAATGCTGAGCTCACAAAATCATGGAGATTTAATCCCTCTTTAAACATCTCATCGGTTGGTCTTCGTTTTGAGAAAATCTCTAACACAAGGATCCCATAGCTGTACACATCTCCTTCTTTTGATGCTTCACCACCCATTCCATACTCTACATATATTATAACATGGATCAACTAAATGTGGCTATGTATATATTTAATTGTGCGCGTGGAAGGGGAGAGGAAGACCAAGGCAATCAGAAATATGAACAAGAACATCACTAAGAAAAAGAAACATATATTACCTGGAGCAACATAGCGAATTGTTCCTTTTATTCCGATTGTGCTGGTATGACTTTTAGAGATACCACCATTGATTGTGAAGAGTCTTGCTAGGCCGAAATCACTCACATGAGCAACCATGTCATCATCAAGAAGAACGTTGCTGGGCTTCAGATCACAATGAATGATTGGCCTTTCACACAGGTCATGAAGGTAATGTAATGCTGATGCTACATCAATGGCGATGTTGAGTCTTTGAAGAAGTTTCAAGCTTCTTCTCTGATTTTCTCTGCCTTCACATGGATGCAACCACTTCTCTAGGCTTCCATTCCCCATAAATTCGAAAATTAAAGCTTTGAATGCATTTGATTTGTAATCTATGCTGGAACAACATGTTATGAGCTTAACAAGATTTCGATGTCTTATATCTCTCAACGCTTCGCATTCAGCCATGAAGCTCTTAGAGGCACCTCTTTGCTCAAGGTTGAGGACCTTAACAGCTACTGGTTTTTCTACTTGATGTAGAAATCCTTTATACACACAGCCAAAGCTACCCAATCCAATTAAATTGCTAGAAGAGAATCCATTTGTTGCTCGATATAGGTCTCCAAAAGATAGCTCTAGAAGGTTCATTGTCAATTTCAGGTGTGCAAAAGATGGATTATTTCCTGATTTTCTCATCCAGTAAATGAGAAAAAACACCATCATCAAAAGCACAATTGGAACCACACATGCAATTATGACTACTATAGTATGGGACTTCCCTTTCTTCATGTTTTTGGTAGGGCATTTTGGCAAACCAAGATCTGTGACACCACCACAAAGCTTGTTATTACCGATCAGTGACAATGCACTAACATTGCTAAATACTCCTTTCATCGGTACCTCACCTTCAACATCATTGAAAGAAAGATTCAAGTATTGGAGAGAAGGGATTTCTTGAAGATCTTTTGGAATCGGTCCTGACAAGTTGTTTCGTGAAAGGTCTAAATATCGAAGATTTTTAATGGAAGGTAAAGTTGAAGGAATGGTTCCTTGGAAAGAATTTCCTTGCATATGAAGATGTTCTAGACTCGAGCAATCTCCTATGGTTGTAGGAATTTCACCTGAAAGATTGTTTTTCGAGACATCTAGTATATTTACACTTTTTAGCATCCCCACTTGTGTAGGTAAATTCCCCGTAAAAGAGCTTTGAGATAAATTTAGTAACTTTGAAAGGGAAGCAAGGCCTAGGACTTCCTGTGGTACCTCTCCACTGAAACTATTTGTTGAAATGTCTAAAGTATATAATGCTTGGCAATTTTGAATACTTGACGGAATGCTTTCCAATTTGTTATTTGACAGGTTGAGAATTGACAACTGAGTAAGGTTACCTATAGAGGATGGAATTTGACCTGACAATCTATTTCCACCTAAATCTAATAATTGTAACTTTTGAAGCTTTCCAAATTGATAGGGGAAGACTCCTGTGAAAGAGTTTTCACTCATATCAAACCCAATTAAGTTTATTAGATTCTCCAGTGCTGCAGGAATAATTCCAGTGATCTCATTTTCTCCCATATATAATAGCCTGAGTTGAGTTGACAAATTGGCTACAGAGTTTGGTAAGACACCTCCAAAATGATTTCCGGAAAAAGAAAACACTTGTAGATTACTGCAGTTTGTCAAAGATGTCAAGAAAACCAAGTCGTGAATTACTTGCTAGAAGATTGGACTCAATGTTTAGAAGCCAAAGGCTCTTTAAATTTCCTAGATCAGTTGGAACTTTTCCCACAAAATTATTTCTAGAGATATAAAAAATTTGCAACTGGGATGCATTGCACAATGAATTTGGGATTGGGCCAGAGAAATAGTTTTCAGAAATGCCAAATTCTTGAAGATTTGGGAGAGTGAGGCCTGATGTCCCAAAATATGTCCAAGAGGGGGGTGAATTGGACTTTAAAAACAAATTTCGGTTCTTGCTCAAAACCTTTGAAAATTGCAGCTAGGTTCAACTCAATTGACTAATGTGAAATATGAACAATACAGCTCTATTGACAAGTTGATTCAAAGTTAAGCTATATGCAATCAGTATACTGATCTAACAAATTATATTAGCATTCAGTAAAGATATCAGTAATCTGGATAAATTTTTAACACTGACGGAGCGAGAATACGGATATCCTAGCGGCGACCGAATCGGATAACAAGCGATTATATCGGATATCGCCAGATTTAGCGATAAACTAACTTTCTCGGTTTGCGATAAGTTATCGACAAACAATATCAACTTTCATATCGGCAAAGCATATCAATCATAAAGTTAAATTGCATTACTGTAAAGAGCAATGTTTGAGAAATTGAACCAGTAATTTTTATAGTGGTTCGGCTCAACTAGCCTACATCCACTCTCTCAAAGATCCCACTTTGAGTCTTCACTTCACTATTCTTCTCTTTTAAAGGCAACAGACAAAAGCCCTTTACAAATCTTCTCACCAAAGCTTTTACAAGTAGCTTCACACTTCTACCAAGTGTTATCCCAAACACTTTTCACAACCAAGCTTCAATAGGTGCTTGAATGACCTCTCATAAATGATAATAATGTGTTTAAAACTCACTCTCACTCAATACAACAGAATCTATAAAGAAGAGTTGAGTAGATAAGCCAATGATGAGCATTAAAAACACTTTGAGCACTTTGAATGAAAGCTTTTATGATTTTGAACAGTGGAGAGACTTTCATTAAGTGCAAAATGGCCAAAGGAATGTGTATTTATAGCTTTGAAATGTTTTTTTACCGTTGGAGAACTCATTTGAACGTTACAGATACGAATTTCAAGAAAATAGCCGTTATTTTGTCGTTTTTCTGCGATGTTGTGCAGAGTTGAGACAGTTAGCATACTTGAGAAAATAGCAAACCAGTTAGCATACTAAAATAAGTAGCAAACCAGTTAGCATACCAGGAAAACTTTTCTGCATAACTTTCAAAGCTATAAAACTTTACACCAAATCATAGTCAATTAATTTTTAGGCCAATAATGATATTTAAAAGAGAAAAACTTTTGAGGAATTGAAAATAAGCATCATTGACTTCTACTCCTCAATTCTTTTCACAAGCAATCCTAAAAATAAAACTAACTCTTAGACTATATGTACCTTCAATTCTGATTTTCAATGCAGCCTTAGAAGGTAACATTTTCTTCTTTTATCTCCTTTGATTCGTCCTGTGTTATCTTTAGAATGTCATCCTTTCTTCAAAAGCACGAATCCATCATGAGATCCTTGTGTCTTTTTCTTTGAGATGCACAACACTTAAAACAATGTTAGTTTGATTCTAGTTGAGTTTTGGTATCATCAAAATCTATGCTCCTTTGAGCTTGTGGGGTCAACAATCTCCCCCTTTTTGATGATGACAAAACTCAATTGAATCACCATGTAAATGTTAATAAGTGTGAGTATGTGTATGAAAGTATATGTGAGAATAACTCCCCCTATGTATGTGCTTATATCAGCAATTAATCACAAATAACTCCCCCTTAATAATTTCAATGAAATATTCATAAGCATTTTCTTAAGGAGTCAAGTGTGACTAATGATACTAACTAAATATGCACAATATGCACACTAATCACAAACTGTATATCATTCACAAGTTATATCAACAATATGCACACTATAAAGTTATATCAACAATATACTAATCACAAACTATATCAACCACGAGTAATCACAAACTCTATCAAACACGAGTTATATCATCAAGATTACTCATTCATTTTCTCCCCCTTTTTGTCACCATCAAAAGATAATGGGAGAAATTATGCACATGTGTAGAAACCAAAATCCAGTTTAAGTGCAGTGAATAAACAGTCAAAACAGTAATTGATATAGCAAACTAATTAAGGTTCAGAAAAACTAAAAGTAGCAAACTAAGTAGCAAATTAAGAGACAGACTATTTAGACAAAATTCAATCATCAAACATGCAGAATGGTTTTTTTTATCCTTTTAGCCTAGAGCTTCTTCGGATCGGTTTTGGAGCAGCCATTTTCAGCTTTTTGGGCTTGACAGGTTTATCACTCAAGGTTTGAAGAATTTCAGCAGCCAATTCAGTTCCTGGTGTCAAGGGAATAATAGGGCCAGCTGCTAACTCAATTGCAGTAGTAGTACCAGACTCTGCTGTCAACTTTTTGCCAGTTTTAGCCTTTTTGCCAGATTGTTTACCAGTTTCCTCTTTCTGCTTGCTTCTTTGTTCCTTTTGAGCAGTTTTTGCCTTGTCTTTTGCAGGAGCAGCAGGAGCAGGAGTCTGGGGTTCTGCCTCAGATTCTGAGTCACTCATATCCTTCCCACTTCCTTCTTTGCTGCCTCCATTACCATTCCCATCATCAGAATCATCTTCATCTTTTTCAGCTTCATCTTCTTCCTTTTCTTCCTCTTTCTCTTCTTCTTCTTCTGTTTCTTCTTCTTCTTCTTCTGTTTCTTCTTCTTCCTCTTCTGTTTCTTGTTCTTCCTCTTCTTCTTTCTCTTCCTCTTTTTCTTTTTCTTTCTCTATTTGAGGAACAGAACCGATGTGACCTTCTTGGTTTCTCGGCCTCGATGGTTGAAATACCCAGATGAACTTTTATTTTAAACAATTCTTCCACAATTTTGTACATCAACATCAAAGTGCCATCAACTTTAGAATCAAGAGCATTCATAAGAACAGTTTGAAAACCTCTAAATTTTTGTAGCTCTCCAAGTTCCATTTCAACAAATTCCCTCAAGTTGTTCACTTCCTCCAGAATTCCTTCAACATTAACAGTACCGCTTGCACTATCTTTGGAACTAGCACCTTGTTCAAATCTAAGTTTTCTGGCATCATCATCTTTTTGCAAACTTGTAATTGGGATCATATTTGTCCTAAGTTTCTCGGTTTCCAAAGGTATCCCAAAGTCTCTAAACAGACCATTAAGAAGATGGGCATAAGGTAGCTTGTAAGGTGGTTTCCATTTCATGATTTGCTTCAGCATAAAATAGGCAAGATTAAATTCAATTTGGTTCACAATATGCCAAATTATGCAGAGATCAAGGGTACTCAAATAGTTTGGATTGCCAGTTCTAGGATTCAGAACATAGATGATAAAACTATGAAGAATTTTGATATGTTGATGAGCATGGGTAATGCTAGTCTTATCCTTCACTTTCCCTTTAAACACTTCAGCCTCAAAATCTCTTTTGTTAAATCCACCAACAGCAAAAACATCTTTGTGAGAACAGATTTTATTCCCACTGTTTGGGATTCCTAGGGCTTTGGCTAATCTATCAACCGTTACTTCATAGACTTTCCCTTTCATTTTCACCTTAAAGGATTCATCTTTGTCAGAATCATCAACCCTTAAATTCTTATAGAATTCTTGAACTAAGTCCACAAATACTCCTTCAGTGTCAGAGCACAATTTATCCCATTTTTGATATTCAAACAAGGATTGTAAAGGAACAGAAACTTCAATAAAAGCAGGCCAGTGGATATACCTTGGCTCATGAATGGCCCTCTCCATATGCATAACTGGATCTTTTGAAATCTTTTTCTTTTTGGTTCCTTTTTCTTGGACAGGTTCACTGGTTCTTTTCTTGGGTGTTTCTTTTGATTTTCCAATTACCAGAGGAGCATCTTTTTGTGGAGGAGGAGACGCAGGAACACTTGCGTCAGTGGAGTCCGATGATGAATATGTGGGGATTTTTGCTTTGCCTTTTCCTTTTTCCCGCGCCATGACCAATTCCAGAAGAAAATTAGGCCGTAAGGACAGTGAAAACTGGGTTCACAAACTTAATAATGTGAGCAGCCAATATATATAACTATTCGAAGCACATCAATATATTTCTAGCACAACTTAGCACAATGTGATAAAAGAAGAACAGACAGCAAGAGATACTCGAGTTTTTGAGAATCCATGGCAATCGATTTATGATTATATACCACATTTTTACGTAATGCTAATATTAAAAAAAATAAACAACTTATTGCGAAAGCAGAACAAACAGAACAGTCCCAAAAAAAAATCCAACAGCACATTGTGAAATCAAAACAAATGAAACAAGCACAAACAAAATGTGAAACACGATTCCATTAAAGTTTTAGATTTTATACCTGAGATTTGCAGAGACAGAGAGTGCGAAGCGATATCAAGCGCAAAAAAAAATATCCAACAGGAAATAGTTTCTTTCGGCAGATTTAGACAAATAACAGAAATGAAAAATTTGGGGATTTTCTAACTTGAAACAATCGATTTAATCGATTCAGAGCCAATGGGTTTCGGAAATATTTAAGAGCAATGAAGGGAGACGATGGTTTGGAAGGTTGCGAATGGAATGGGTTTGCAGATGGAGCGAAGACGCGATCGTTTGGGTTTTGGGAGAGGAAGCGACTGAAAGAGAAGGAGTTTTGAATTTTAAAACTGAAAAGACACAACTGTAGACATTTGCAAAGAATGGGTAGCGTGTAGCAGAGGAGAAGCAGTGAGAAGATTGATGGTTCAGAAAAAATTTGAGTCCCGCGCTAATTAATGTGTTAAAAGTCCATTTTGCCCTTAAATCACATAAAGATGCAATGCTCTAAATAGAGGGATATTTAAGTAATATGGGCTTTAAACATGCAGAATAGGCGCTCAAAAAAAATAATTTTAGAGTTTTAGTGCAATCAGACCTGACTTCCAGTTTGCCAACGAAAAAGTAGGAGCAGTGGTAAAGCATTTAGCAAACAAGAAAATTAGCAAACAGATTAGTATGCCACTGTGATCAAATTCTGCAGAATACTGTTCATATCTGATAAGATCCTGAATTTTTCAAATTGCACCAAAAGTATCAGAATGCATTTTTAACACTACAAACCAACATATATCACTTCATTTTCATTTAGAAACATGAGAATGCATCAAAACTTAATCAAGAGCATCAATCATACCAAGTTCTCTTCTTATTTTGCAGAAAATTTCCTCATTGAGTGGCTTTGTAAAAATGTCGAATAATTTGTTTTTGAAGGACAAATTCGATTTGAATATCACCATTTTGAACATGATCCCTAATAAAATGATGTCTAATTTCAATATGCTTACTTCTAGAGTGTTGAACAGGATTTTTTGATAAGTTTATAGCACTAGTATTGTCACATCTTATGGGAATGTGATCAAATTTAATTTCAAAGTCTTCAAGCTGTTGTTTTATCCACAAAATCTGTGCAACATAACTTCCAGCTGCAATATATTCAGCTTCTGTAGTAGAAAGTGCAACAGAAGTTTGCTTTTTACTGTGCCATGAAACTAATGCATGACCTAGAAATTGACAAGTTCCAAAAGTGCTTTTTCTGTCCAGTCTACTACCAGCAAAATTTGAATCACTATAACCAATAAGATCTAATGATTCACATTTTGGATACCACAAGCCAATGTTGTGAGTGCCAATGAGGTTCTTAAAAATTCTCTTAACTGCTACAAGATGTGATTCTTTTGGACATGATTGAAACTTGCACATAAACATACACTAAAATGAATGTCTGGTCTAGATGCTGTCAAGTAGAGTAAAGAAACAATCATACCTCTATAAAGTTTGTTATCTACCTCTTTACCTTTTTCATCTTTCTCCAATTTAATTGTTGAGCTCATGGAGTTCCGATACTTTTCATATCCTCCATTTTGAACTTCTTTAGCATATCCTTTATGTACTTGGACTGATTTATAAAAATTCCATCTTTCATTTGCTTAATTTGCAATCCAAGGAAGAAAGTAAGTTCACCCATCATACTCATTTCAAATTCACTTTTCATCATATTGGAAAATTTCTTACAAAGAGAATGGTTAGTAGCACCAAAAATGATATCATCAACATAAATTTGCACAATAAGCATGTCTTTTCCTAGTTTCTTAATGAAAAGAGTAGTATCTACTTTTCCTCTTTTAAAATCATTTTGAAGCAAAAATTTACTAAGTCTCTCATACCATGCTCTAGGAGCTTGCTTTAATCCATAGAGAGCTTTAGTAAGCTTGTAAACATGATTTGGAAAGTGAGGGTCTTCAAAACCAGGAGGTTGAGCTACATAAACTTCTTCATCAATATATCCATTTAAAAATGCACTTTTAACGTCCATTTGATAAAGCATGAAATTCTTAAAACATGCAAATGCACACAACATTCTAATAGCTTCAATTCTAGCAACCGGAGCAAAGGTTTCATCAAAATCAATACCTTCCTCTTGGTTGTATCCTTGAGCTACTAGTCTAGCTTTATTTCTAACTACATGTCCTTTTTCATCCATCTTATTCCTAAATACCCATTTAGTTCCAATAACAGAGTGCTTTTTAGGTTTAGGAACAAGTTTCCATACTTTATTTCTTTCAAATTGATTTAATTCCTCTTGCATAGCAAAAAGCCAATTTTCATCATTTTGAGCATCATCATATGTTTTGGGTTCAAATTGAGAAACAAAAGCAACATTACCAAAATATCTTCTAAGTTGACCTCTTGTCATCATTCTTTGTGATGGACTATCAAGAATATCATCTTTGGAATGATTTCTATGGTACCTCCATTCTTGTGGAATATCTTGATGTTGAGGTTCCTCAATTTGTAGTTCTTCCACATTTGGTTGGGAGTCATCTTGAATTTCAACATTTGTGGAGCAAGGGAGTTCTTCTTCTTTGTCATTTTGATCATCCTCCACAAGTTCTTTTGAATCAAGCTCATCTTTATTTGAATTTTTTGAATTTAGAATCTGCTCAATTTCATCATCACAAGAATCTTTCCTTTGCAAAGGAAGTGTTAGCATCATCAAAAAGTATATGCATTGATTCTTCCATGGTCAATGTTTTTCTATTGAAAATCCTATATGCTTTGCTATTTGTTGAATAGCTTAGAAATATTCCTTCACAAGATTTAGCATCAAATTTCTTGAGATTGCTGTCTTTGTTATTCAAAATGTAACATTTGCAACCAAAGACATGAAAATATGCAATATTGGGTTTTCTTCCTTTCCATAGTTCATAAGGAGTTTTCTTTAAAATAGCTCTAATGGAAACTCTGTTCAAAATGTAGCATCTTTGTATTCTGACACGCTTGAAATATTTTGGCAAACTGTTTTCATTCAGCATTGTTCTTGCCATTTCTTGCAAAGATCTATTTTTCCTTTCAACAACTTCATTTTGTTGTGGAGTTCTAGGAGGTGAAAATGTATGATAAATACCATTTTGAGAGCAGAAATTTTCAAACAAATTATTTTCAAATTCTTTTCCATGATCACTCCTCAAAGATGTAATGCAATATCCTTTTTCATTTTGAGTTCTTTTGCAGAAAGCTTCAAATATATCAAAGGTTTCATCTTTATGAGCAAGAAAGAAAGTCCATGTGAATCTTGAAAAATCATCAACAATTACAAATGCATAAGCCTTGCCTCCTAGACTTCTAGGTGTGATTGGGCCAAAAAGATCAAGATGTAATAATTCCAATGGTCTAGACGTAGTTACAACATTTTTTGATTTAAAAGATGATTTTGTATGCTTACCAAGTGCACAAGCTTTGCATTGAAATTCTTTTTCAAATCTTAGCTTTGGAAGTCCTCTAACAAGGTTCCTTCTAGAGAGTTTAGCAAGTGTACTCATGCTAGCATGTCCTAATTTTCTATGCCATAACCATGCATTATCATCTGAAGTCATAAAGCATGTTTCACAATTTTCTTCAAGACTTGTTAAATCAAGTAGGTAAATATTATCTATTCTAGCACCAGCAAACATAACATTATTTCCATGAATCTCACAATGTGTAGAAGTAAAAATGACTTTAAAACCATTATCACATAGTTGACTAACACTTAAAATATTATACTTTAATCCTTATACTAATGCAACATTCTCAATGCAAGGATTTTTACCAATAGTTCCACATCCAATAATTTTAGCTTTACTTTTATCACCAAATTTGACATAACCTTCTTCTTTTAAGGTAAGAGAGGAAAACTTGCCTTTATTTCCTGTCATGTGCCTAGAACAACCACTATCAATGTACCAATGTTACATTTCCGGATACTCCTTAGGCGGACACAAATCGATTAAGCTGTTCTTAGGTACCCAAGCAACTTTGGGTCCTTGAGTGTTAGTAACATTAGGTAGGGTTCCTTTAGGCACCCATACTTTCTTTGCCTTAAAGGTTCCTTTCCTAATAGGACAAGCATTAATCATATGACCATTATGATTACAATAAAAACATGTAATACTCGGTTGAGAAAAGGATGTAGCTTTAACAAAAAATTGTTTGTATTTTCCATACTTCATAAATCCATCATAACCAATTCCAGATTTTTCATTTGTGGATCTTTGATTCCCAAGAAGTATATCAAGTGTTTCTTTTCCTTTTGTAAATTTAGTTAAATCTCTTGTCAAAGATTCAACTTTTTCTTCAAGAATTCTGTTTTTCTCAAGAAGTTGTTCACACACTTCTTTTGATCTTTGAAGCTCATCATTAACTTCCTTAAATAATTTCATTTGAGATTTGTAAAATTCATTTTCTTTTGAAGCCATACTCAAGGAAATATTTTCTGATTTTAAAGCACTATTTTCATGAACCAAAATTTTGCATTTCTTTTTAAAAGTTCTATATTTATCATATGTCTTCACAAATGCAAGTTCTAATTCATCAACATTAGAAAGTTCAAGATTTATCTCATTTTCACTATCTTCGATGTGTGAGCTTTCACCTTTTTCTTCAATTGCCATCATACAAGTGTTTACAGCTTCTTTGTCACTTGTTTCATCATTTGATGAAGAGTCACTATCACTCCATGTTGCTGCCATTGCCTTTTTGCTTTTATCCTTTCTAAATTTGTTTTTCTTCTTCAATGTAGGACACTTTGGCTTAATGTGGCTTGGTTTGTTACACTCATAACAAACTATTTCACTTGAATGATTTGGAGTCTTTGGAGCATATTTCTTTGTGAACTTCTTGTATTTGCTTCCACCTTTTCTAAATGCTCTTTTGAATCTTTTGACTATCATAGCCATATCTTCATCATCGTCACTTGAAGCACTTGAATCATCACTTGAACTAGCTTTAAAAGCAACACTTTTCTTTTTCTCATCTACCTTTTCGGATATGAAAGCTATACCTTTCTTTTTCTTTTGATCACCTTCTTTCTCATCTTTCTTATAGATCATCTCATGTGCAATGAGAGAACCAATTAGCTCATCATAGGTGTATTTTCTGAAATCCTTGGTGTCTTGAATAACAGTAGTCTTTGCTTCCCATGACTTTGGAAGAGACCTCAAAATTTTCTTTACAAGTTCTTGTTCCTCAAATCTCTTTCCAAGAGCTTTAAGTAGATTGACAAGATCTGTAAATCTGGTACTCATCTCAGCAATAGTTTCACCAGGTTTCATCTCAAACAACTCATAATCACGGATGAGGAGGTTTGCCTTTGACTCTTTTACCACATCAGTTCCTTCATATGTGACTTCTAGTTTGTCCCATATTTCTTTTGCAGTTTGACATCCTGAAACACGATTATACTCATTAATATCAAGAGCACAATGAAGAATGTTAATAGCCTTGGCATTTGCAGAAATTTTCTTCCAATCATTATCATCAAATTCAATTTCAGCTTTAGGAATTTGTATCGTTCCTTCACTGGTTTTATAAGGAATATAAGGACCATCTTTAATTATCCTCCAAGCATCAATGTCAACAGATTGTATAAAGTTTCTCATTCTAGTTTTCCAAAAGGAGTAATTTGTGCCATTAAAAAGTGGTGGTCTAGTGATGGAATAACCTTGACTAAGAGGCGGAGTATACGGTGACTTTCTAGATGAACTAGCCATGTGTATGGATCACTCTAAGGGGTTTAATCCTCAAGCAAGAGAGACAAGCTCTGATACCAAATTGATGTCCCAAAATATGTCCAAGAGGGGGGTGAATTAGACTTTAAAAACAATTTTCGGTTCTTGCTCAAAACCTTTGAAAATTGCAGCTAGGTTCAACTCAATTGACTAATGTGAAATATGAACAATACAGCTCTATTGACAAGTTGATTCAAAGTTAAGCTATATGCAATCAGTATACTGATCTAACAAATTATATTAGCATTCGGAAAGATATCGATGTCTGGATAAATTTTTAACACAAAGAAGCGAGCGAATACGGATATCCTAAGCGGCGACAAATCAGATAACAAGCAGATTATATCAGATATCAGCAGATTTAGCAGTAAACTAACTTTCTCAGTTTGCAGCAAGGTTATCAGCAAGGTTATCAGCAAACAATATCAACTTTCATATCAGCAAAAGCATATCAATCATAAAGTTAAATTGCATAAATGTAAAGAGCAAGGGTTGAGAAAATGAACACTGAAATTTTTATAGTGGTTCGGCTCAACTAGCCTACATCCACTCTCTCAAAGATCCCACTTTGAGTCTTCACTTCACTATTCTTCTCTTTTAAAGGCAAGAGACAAAAGCCCTTTACAAATCTTCTCACCAAAGCTTTTACAAGTAGCTTCACACTTCTACCAAGTGTTATCCCAAACACTTTTCACAACCAAGCTTCAATAGGTGCTTGAATGACCTCTCATAAATGATAATAATGTGTTTAAAACTCACTCTCACTCAATACAACAGAATCTATAAAAAAGAGTTGAGTAGATAAGCCAATGATGAGCATTAAAAATACTTTGAGCACTTTGAATGAAAGTTTTTATGATTTTGAACAGTGGAGAGACTTTCATTAAGTGCAAAATGGCCAAAGGAAGGTGTATTTATAGCTTTGGAATGTTTTTTACCGTTGGAGAACTCATTTGAACGTTACAGATACGAATTTCAAGAAATTAGCCGTTATTTTGTCGTTTTCTGCGATATTGTGCAGAGTTGAGACAGTTAGCATACTTGAGAAATAGCAAACCAGTTAGCATACTAAGTAGCAAACCAGTTAGCATACTAAGTAGCAAACCAGTTAGCATACCAGGAAAACTTTTCTGCATAACTTTCAAAGCTATAAAACTTTACACCAAATCATAGTCAATTAATTTTTAGGCCAATAATGATATTTAAAAGAGAAAAACTTTTGAGGAATTGAAAATAAACATCATTGACTTCTACTCCTCAATTCTTTTTACAAGCAATCCTAAAAATAAAACTAACTCTTAGACTATATGTACCTTCAATTCTGATTTTCAATGCAGCCTTGGAAGGTAACATTTTCTTCTTTTATCTCTTTTGATTCGTCCTGTGTTATCTTTAGAATGTTATCCTTTCTTCAAAAGCACGAATCCATCATGAGATCCTTGTGTCTTTTTCTTTGAGATGCACAACACTTAAAACAATGTTAGTTTGATTCTAGTTGAGTTTTGGTATCATCAAAATCTATGCTCCTTTGAGCTTGTAGGGTCAACAAGGCCTACATTGTCAGGTAGACTACCACTCAGTTGGCTACCCAGAGCTGACAGTAAGGTTAAAGATGTGATGTTGAAAAATGATGGAGGGATTATACCTGATATTCTGTTAGCTGCAATGGTGAAAATATTCAAATTTGTCAATCGACCCATTTCATTTGGAATATTTCCCTCCAAGTCATTGAATGAAGCAGAAAATACGGTAAGTGATGAAAGGTTGCCTAAAGAAGGTGGAATTTCTCCGGTGAGATTGTTATTGCGAAATGCGAATATCTCCAGCTTTGTAAGAGAGCCAAGTTCTGCTGGGATTTTTCCAGCGATATTATTCCGTCGAAAATCAATCGTCTTAAGCTGAGAGCATTCAGTCAATTTGAGTGGAATTGTACCATGTAATGAGTTATTATTGACAAGGAATTCCTGCAGTCGAAACAAGTTGCCAACTTCCTGAGGAATTTCACCCGTTAAGCTGTTGTTTTGGAGGTTGATCAACATGAGAAAACTGAGGTTGCCAATGTATGGTGATATAGACCCAAACAGATTCTGCCCTTCTAAGACCAAGGAGGTGACTCTTTGATGGCGGCGACCGCATGTGATTCCAGTCCAATTGCAGAAATGGAGAGAATCATTCCATGACCTGAAGACAGGGGCAAAGCCAGTAAATTGATTTAATGGAGTAAAAAAATTATTTTACCTAAGTTAAAAGAAAAAAAAAAAAATTATATACAATGATAAAATATCCACTGAAAAAAATAAAATAATATATTTAAATATATAACAACAATAGAGCGAAAAAAAATTTCATAAAATAATAAATTTTTATTATAATATTAAATTTATTATTATCACCAACAATTTTTTTAACATCTTTCAATATATATAATTAAATTATTAATAAATAACTGATCTTTCAATTAATTTTGAAATTGAATCTTTATAATTCTTATTGTAAAAAGTAGTCTTTAACACTTGCAGCTAATACTAATTATCATATAATAAGTACAACAATTGTCAAAATAAAAAGTCTAAATTTATTAAATATAATAATATTTTAAATATTTTAATAGGATAAAATTATTTTAATGATTATATATATATATATATATTTAAAAAAAAAAAAGAATTGAATGGGTCACCCCACTCAATATGCAGTAGATCCGACCTTACCTGAAGATGCCATGTGGATCGCTGATCATCCCTTGTTTGATTTTAAGCAAGGCAAGTTGATCTGTAGCTTTTCCTGATGAAGCATTGGCTTGCAGCCACTGTAAGTTGATAAAGAAGAAAAGAAACACTTGCGCAAATACAAGTGTATAAAAGCTTGGCAGATGTAACTTCATTTGGTATAAAGAGGCAGGCAGGCAGCTGGTAGAGTTTCAGAAGCTATATGAGATTGCCAGAAACTCATATGTAGAAAAGCATTTTATAGCTCTCTGCACTGAGAAATTATTATAAAATATAATGAACACTAAAAACCGCCGAATGAAATAACGTTTTCCACAACATATTAACAATTCCAATTGTCTATATTTTAAAATTGAACCAAATAGGTCCAGTCCTTATCATAGGCATCACATGATTGCAACGTTGAGTGTCCCTTTATTTATTTTATTTATTTTTTATTCAAAAGCCAGGATGCTTAGAAGGTATAATTATATAAATAAATACTAAAAATTAAAAATTTTTCTTTTATTTATCTTGTTAATAATTTATATAAATAAAAGACGAATTTTTAATTTTGATATTTGTTTGTATGATGATATCTTCTAATTATCCTGCCTTGAAAGTTTTGAAAATAATAATAATAATAATAATAATAATAATAATAATAATTAACTTGATGGCAAGGGACCCTTAACGTTGCAATCTGACGCACATGATGAGCATTGGATTTAGTTGGTTCAACTGCATATAGACAATTATAAATTAAACTTATTTAATTTAAATAAATAAATAGATTATATATTTTACAATAATTTGGTTTATAAAGCTCATCAGGCAAGCAAATAAAGTGATGAGAGAAGTGACAATGAAAACGACATTTTAACCTGCGATTTTGGTGTATTTTGACAACTTTAATCAGATGATATTAGAAAATAAAAATATTAATTTGACTAGTGTTTTTTTAGCATACTACAATTACTTGATATTTGTATATATCATATAACACTAGAAATTGCTAATTTAAATGACGTTATTTTTAGGTTCAACATGTGCACCATAGTTTTTATCTGCTATAAAAAATTACCATTTCACTTGGCGTTCTCTAATGTCCCTCTGTACTTTGTAAATAATTTCCATTTCACATCATATTGATAAATATTTAGTTAGTTTTTTTTGTTTCTTTCATTTTGGTTGTTCTCCTACTAGATTTTTTTTTTCACTTAGTATGCCACGCCCTTAGATTTGGGTGGCTGAGTGTGTTGAGATGGTCGATCAAGCTAAGCTTTTAGATAGTTGTGACCATCCTAAATTTTTTCTTTCTTATTAATAAAATTTTGCTTATAAAAAAACCCACATTAAGGTTGAGAGTTAAAAAAAATGTTTTCTTAAAAATATTTTAAATATTATTGAAAAATATATTTTAAAAATTATTTTATTATTTTATTTTTTTATAATTAAAATATAGTAAATTTAATTTTCAATTTATTTTAATATTTTTTAATAAATTTAATTTTCAATTTATTTTAATATTTTTTAATAAATTTATTTAAAAATGTGTATTATTCTCTATTTTGATATTGAGAGACTAAAGAGTCATGCCAATCACCGATTTTTAAGAGACTAAAGGCTTGTTTAATTTAGAATTAAATACGGTTGATAGCTGATTGTAACTTATATGTCATAAGTATTATATACATAAAAACTTAAAAACATAATTTTTTATGCATCTTCAGATTTTTTTTATCATATAAAAATACATTATAATTATTAGTTTAGTTATTACTTCTAATATTTTATATTTATTTATTGTTTTTTTACAATTTTAATAATTTATTAATATAAAGTAATTAATTTAAAAATAAAAAATTTAATTAATAAATTTTAAAAAATTAATAAAATCTAGATAAAAAATAAAATTAAATCAGTCATATCAGCCCATAAAAAAGCTTTAAAAATTGAAATCGATGAACCAATAGCTTATTCATACTACAATTAACTACCAAAAATCGATTCCTAAATTTTACTAAGGGCCTGTTTGGATTAACCGTTGAATACAACTGATAGCTGTTAGTTGATAGTTTATTCTTGTTAGTGATAGGTGATAGCGATAGTGATGATAATTTATTTATATTAAGTGTTTGGTAAAATTATATTTAGCTGTTACTGTTAATATGTGAAATGACTAATAAGGGTATATATCATATAATTTATTTTATTATTTAAATGAATATAAAATTATAAATTTATTACATTATATTATTTATTTTATTATTAAATTAAATATATAATTATTAAATTAATATATTATATTATTTAAATAAATATATAATTATTAATCTTTTAAATTATATCATTTATTTTATTATTGAAATAAGAAAATAATTATTTTTTTAAGGTAATTAAATAATTTTAAAAATAGAGAAAATAATAAAATAATTATTATTGTTAATAGAAAAAATTTATAATTAATTTTAAGTTTTTGGATATAAATAAATATTTTATATTTTATGTTATTAATAAAAAAATATTTTAACAAAGTTGAAATATGTTAATTAAAATGTTAAAATTACAAATAAAAAAATAAAAATATTAATAATATTAATTTTCAAGTTAAATAAAAAAGGATAATATGGTCAAAATAAAAAATAAAACCAGATCAGCTATCAGCTGATGAGAAACAGCTCTAAAAATAGAGCTGATATAAATGGGTATCATTTCAGTTGCCCATCAGCTATCAGCTCTATTTTTTTAAGCTTACCAAACACCACAATTTATCTGTTTGGGTGTCTATCAGCTATCAGCTGCACCCAACAGGTAAACCAAACACCCCCTAAATACATCTGAAACCGTTGTCAGCAACCTTAAAACCCTAAACGAAACATCAACTAAAAAGTAAAGGTAAATCACCAATCCTCAGTTCTGAAAGAGTGAGAAAATTTCCTAGGTCTAATGATGGCTTAAAGTTTATGTGGAAATCCTCCAGAAATTTTTAAAAATAAAGACTTGTGTTTTGCATGCCGCCATAGACATTGAATAATTAAAAATTTTATTAATTCCATATCGTCACCGTTGAAAAAAAAATTATTTGCTCTCAATTAAGAAAGAGAGAAGGTAATGTTAAAATTAATTTTGACATTCCATGTTAAACTAACAGTTAAAGTAATATAGTTGACTGAAACAATCCTAATAGAACAAGCCACAATAGCAGCCTAATGAGTAGGTGAGTTGTAACCCTTGCTTAGATTTTAATCAACCCTGCAAAACTGGCCTCTTCTTCGTCACATGTTCTCTCTTGTGGTCATCATTTTTACCGTTCAAACATTTATTTTATTTGCTAGATTGAGGTATTATGGGGTTAATTTTATTTATAGTCCCTCAATTTAAAAATTTATCTTATTTCTACTCCTCAATTTAATTTAATTTATATTAATATCACTCAATTTTCATTTTATTTAAAAAAAAAATCCTCCAACATGAAATAACAATTTTTCAAGTAAAACTCTCTCTCCCTTTTCTTTCTCCCTATCTTTCACATTCTAATTTTTTTTATGGTCAAATTAATTAGTAGTTAATAATTAATAAATTATTTTATTTTTAATCAAATTTTTATTAATAAAATTATTTATTAATTTGTATTGCTTCATTTTGTTATTAAATTGTTATTATTAATTTAATTTTATTAAACTTTAATTTAAATTTTAATTTTTTATAAAATTTAGAAGTAAATTTAGAATTCAGATTAAAATGTTAATTCGCATTAGAAAATCAGTATTTGATTTGAAAAAGTTAAATGAAAAATTATTATAAAAAAATTTTTTCTAATACAAATTAATATTTTGATACAAATTTTAAATTTTAAAAAATTTGAATTAAAGTTCAATAAAGCTAAAATCTACAACAAAGAGTAAAAAATATAAATTTATAGATAATTTTATCAATAAATACTTATCAATTAATTTGGACATATTAAGAACTAGTAGAATACCCGCGTTACATGCAGATAATTATAAAAATTATATAATTAGATTATTTAATAGATATTTATGGTATAATAATTTTGTCTTATATTTTAATAAATGGATATTGTTAAAATCAATATAAAATAGAATCAAATATAAAAGATATATATATATATATATATATATATATATATATATATATATATATTAAATGATTAGAAAGCTACTTTTTAATTTGATTAACATAGTAAATTAATTCCTTCACTTTATCTTAATTATGTTAATAAAATAAGAAGGAAAAATATTAAAAGACAAAAATAATAAAAAAAATTCAAAATGGACCATATTAGCTTCACATAAAAAGAGACCTTTCATTACTAGTAAATTCAGTATATAGAAAGAAATTAGCACATAAAAAGATACAATTGAAAGAAGAAAATCCAGCCTAGCTACTAGCTAGTTCCAACCTTATGATGGCATTAAAAAATTCTAACAATTTCGTGAAATGAATTAAAACTTGATAAACATGTCAAGTGACAATCATCAACAAGGTAAACATATTCAATCAAGGAGGGAAAATACTGAAACAAATAATCGAGCTCCAATCCAATGCCTCTATGACTCCATGAAAACAGAGTATATGTCAAATATTTGGCAATTACTTAATCATTCAACCATTTGCAAGAAAACCCACATAAATTTCATTTCTTTCTATTGACATTATGATGAAACTCGACAGTTATTATATAATCTTAACTATAAAGTTTGAATATGATGCATTTATACTATACTGTAAATAGCCTTTATCTTTTTCTTAATATTACAGATTCTCTTGACAGAACAAACCTCTACCTTGCACGCATGGCTGTTTCTCTCTATAAACAAATCTCTACGCTCTCTATATTATTCGATTACAAGCACAATAGAAAAGCTGAAATCGAAGAAAAATTATAAAGATCTAACACATGGATTCGAATATATGAATCCTGAGTCAATGGACACATATATCTCTATGTATGATACAACTCTTTGTAACAGAAATCAACCACTTTCGTACCTGGGGACAGAGAGGACCGAGAATTTGATACACCGAGATGCAATTCGTCGTCCTTTGAGCTGTGCCAGAACGAGGCACAAGCGGAGACGGAGAGAGGGAGAGAGTAAAACAAAACAGAGGTAAGTCTTAATTTAATTATATTTTTGAACTGCAGTTGCAGAGTGGGGAGACGACCAACGGGTGAATACTGCAAAATCGAACCAGAGTTCAAGTCATTATTTATAAGTGAAAGAAAGCTGGGATGAAGGAGAAGAAAGTCACGACATGAAAGAGACAGGCTGATGTATATTTCAATTTCATTTCATCTCACCACATGAAAGAGACAGGCTGAGAATACGCAGCGCTAATAAAAACGCTTACGAGACGAAGCTTTTTTGGCGCAACTTTAACTGTGCAGCGCTTTTACTTTTCAAAGCAAAGTTAGGAAAGAGAATGAATCTGTTTGAGGGAGAGGATAAACAGAGGTCAATTTTTCATTTAATTATATATTTTTTAACGGTAATTGCAAAGTGGGGTAAGTGATGCAAAGACCACCAGAATGCACGTTATTTAAAAGTAAACGAAAAAGTGAGTCTGCAATGATAGAGACAGGTCGAGATATATTTCAATTTCATCGACAATTTTGGCCTTTGATTGCGCAGCGCTTGCAAGCGTGGAGTGAAAAAAAAAAATTAAGACACGACGCTAACAAAAACGCTTAAGAGACGACGCTTTTTTGGCGCAACTTTAGCTTTGAAGCGCTCTTACTTTTCAAAGCAACGGTTGAAGTAATAAAATATTTTATTCATCACACTCAGATACTGTTAGTCAGTCTCAATATTTTCTGAGACTGCAATTCGTCGATTGGCGAGCAAAGGAGACTCGTGGAGTCCTCGAGATTTTTGGAGAACGTGATTCGTGATGCTGTGATTTACACTGAGCAAGCGCGCTAGGAGAAAGAGTGTCACTGCGATGGATGTGGTGTATGCCCTCAACAGGCAGAGAAGGACTCTATGATTTTGGGGGTTACGTTTAATGCGTTCATTTTGCCGCGGAGGCCTTAGAACAGTAGCGTATCGATCTATATAAATATTTTGAATTATATTTATAAATTCGATCTATATACAAATCTATGCAACAAATGGACCTGTGATATTATATATTAATGGTAACTTTAAGAAATCAAATCATTAAAAAAAATAAATCATATGACACTATTTCATTGTAAGCAATAATTAAAATTTTAAATATTAAAATCACAAAAAATAATGTAAAGTGAATATGATTAATATAGTTATATTTTCAATATCATAGTTAATAATTATATAAGATATTAATTTTAAATTTAAAAAATATATTAGTCCAATTAAATATAAAAAAATAGAGAAAAACTTAAAAATTTTTTAAAAATAAATAAATAAAAATATTAAACAAAGAAAAGGTCACCTTTTTCATTGTATGCAATAATTGGAAATATAACTATATTAATTATATATTATTATTTTTTTATAAATTTAAAAATTAATATTTTATATAATTATTAATTATGATATTATCTCATATCCACCCATTTTTTATATTTTATTATTTGTTGATTGTTGCAATTATAAGGATATGGATTTTTTTTTTTTTTTTATTTAACCTTGACTGGGACTCCAATTTAAAATTTAATAATGATGAAGGACAATTTGAGCCCCTTTATACTGAAACTGAAATTCTTGATTTAAGAATGTCTGCCATCATCTGAAATTAAAAAAAAAAAAAAAAAATCATTTGCAGATTGTCATTTGAAATCCTTTCACGTTGAACCTCAAAAGAATCCAAGACAACTGGTGAAGATTAAACTCTTAAAAGCCCATCTCAAGTATTGCTGAGCACAAGATGTCGGGTCCATCCATTTTCAAGATAGCTACTTCATAGCACAGAAACTCACAGGTGGTTGCACAAATTAGGACCTAGTGAAATGGTACATTCAATGTAAGCAGCTATTTTTCTTTATTATATGGGAACAGTAACATTATATTTGAGATTACAATTTGACTTTGGCAGCATTATTCCATTTCTTATGGTCCATCAACAACTAACATTACTTTTTTGAGGTTTTTGGTACAAAGAAAATGCTACTAAAGATTATGATGTGAAGAAGTTCATCACCGCATCTCAAGTTCCAGAAAACTCTTTAACAGCCTGCAAAGAATCTGATGTGTGGTAGAAGCTTCATCACCGCCTCTGTTCCTCCAGAAAATTCTACAGAGTTGTAGAATTATCAAGGGTGAGGGAGAAACATCATCACCGCCATACCAGAAGCTTCATCACCGACTTCAAAATGTGGCCCAAGTTTCTTTATTTACCAACTTAGTGCAGTATAAATGGGTGTTGAGTTTGTGTAGTAGGTGTGCAAGTATGACCGAATGTGTGCAAAGTGTGAGTGAGAGTGACTAGTGTGTGAAGTGTGTGTAAACAAGTGGTGTGAGTGTTTTAAGTGAAAGTAGTGTGCACGTGTGTGAGTGGAGAAAGTGAGTGTGTGCTATGGTGTGGTCATGTGCACCAAAGTTTAGGTGTGAGTGAGTTGTAAATTTCAGTTTAGTCCTTCCTAATAAAAGTTTTCTTCACTCAAGTTCTCAGTTTTGGGCTTTCTATTTCTTTTGCTCCCAATTTCTCAACATTTTGCTATCAAAGCCTGACTGTTTGGGACTGTTAGTCAGAGTATTGTCCAAGGTACTGCTCAAAGTTCTACTCGTGTACAATCTAGGACTGTGAAGCTTGCTAGTCAGGGACCACACTTACTTGGTATTATAAGTGAGATTATACCAAGTCACGATGGCAAATTCAGCTGGTGTTGTGGGGAGCATTAAGAAGCTAAATGATGCCAATTATAAGCATTGGCGCACGTGCATGCAATCTTATTTACAAGGCCATACTTGTGGGCCCTTATCGACGGAGCAGGGATGACACCACTGTTAGTAGTATGCCCTAGAGCATATCATAAAATTGTATCTTGTAAATATTTAGTCTCTTTTAATGGCATATGCCTTTTTCTTTAAAATTTAAATGATTTAAATTTAATTGAAAATATCCTTTAGTAACTTGTTATATGTTTCATTCTTAAAGTGTTAAGAATATTGTTGGACATAGGTGTCTTAACCCATGTTTTGATGATAATAAATAATTAGTGTGCTACTAATATACTTTGAAAGTGTTTATGTTAAGTTTGTAGGCCCTAGATTCAAAATTACCAAATTGCTTTAAATCAAGATTAAGAAAGAGCAAAATAAGGAAGTAAACATTTATGGAACCTTATAATGTAACTTTTATTTATTTTATATCTTGTAAATCTCATTTAATTAATTATGTTGGCTCAAATCTAGGTGATACTAAGAATATCTTGTTCAACTCAGTTTTCACCTAATTCTTTATCAAGAGAAAATTAAATAAATTTTTCAAAAATGCAAAATTAAATTTGAAAAGTATTTTAGTTGCAAAATACATTGAATTAGCTTTCCAATGGTTTAAACGGATCAAAAATCCAAATTCAAATAAAAAAGTTATGAGTTTTTTAAACTCCTAATTTCTTAGTGTCTTACTTATAATTTTTTTTTTGACCAAGGGGGAGTAAAATGAAATTTTCACATTTGAGAAATGTAAATTTGTTTTTGAAAGTGTTTTCATTGAAAAGTTTATCAAATTAGCTTTCTAACGGTTCAAACGGATCGAAAATTTGAGTTCCCGTAAAAAAGTTACGCATTTCCAAAGCCTAAGTGCTCTTTTGACACTTTCTGTCCAGATAGCACTTCGGCAGTCGAAAGTGGGAAGTTCAGTTGCCGAAGTTCATTCTTTAAATCATGGTTTTTGAGCATTAAAAGCTATTTTGTCCAGAAAGCACTCTGACGGCTGAAAGTGGGAACTTCGGCAGCCAAAAGTAACTTTTCAAAAACTATTTTTTGGAGCTCCAACCTTCGGCAGCCGAAGTAAATAACTTCGGTAGCTGAAGTAAATAACTTCGGTAGCCGAACTTAGGTTTCTACAACTCGATAAAATAGAGCTTTGGGTAGTTGAACGGCTAGTTTAGCATTTAATACACCCCAATTGGTTATTTTCTTGCAAAAACTATAAATAAATACCATTTATGACTGGAAATAAGTTTTTAACAACAATCTCTTTAGAAATTTATTGTGTTCTAAAGATTTTCTTCATTCTCTCTCTCTCTAGAACTTGATATTTGAGTTGTAAATTTTTTGTTCTGAGAGTTCATTCAAGATTATTGTGAGCACTTATTATAATTTTGAGTATGATAGAGCTTTAAATAGCCTTTGAGTGTAAAAGGATTTGTAAAAGAGCAAGTGTTTGCTCTTGTGGTGATTGTAAGGGATTTATTCTTCACCCAAAGAAGAATTTTAGTGGAGTTAACTCTCAAGGAGGGCCTTGAGGAGAGGGTGTAGGCTTGGGATAGCCAGATCTCTGTAAATGTCTTATATCATCATTCTTCCTCTATTATTCTTTGTGTCTAAATTTCTTTTAGTCTTTAATTTTGCAATTAGAACCCAATTCGCCCCCCCTCTTGGGTTGTGACAAGGGACAATAAGTGGTATCAGAGCTGGTCTCCATTCAAAGATTTAATCATCTTGGAGCAAAGATCAATGGTAACCCTCAATGCACAAGAAGGTCAATCGGTAGTAAAACCCCCTTTCTTTGATGGACATGATTTTCTCTATTGGAAGAATAAGATGTATTACTTCCTTAAATCAGAATGAGTGGATTTATGGGATATAATTGAAAATGGTCCCTTCATTCCTATCAAAGTAGTAGATGGTGAGCATGTGCCAAAGACAAAGAGTGAATGGAGTAAGCATGATAAGTATATGTTTTCTTTGAATATAAGAGCTATGCATATGTTAAGAATTTCTTTAAATGATTTTTCTTATGCTAAAATTTCTAAATGCTCCAATGCTAAAAATATATGGGATTCTCTTGATTTTATGTATAATTCTAACCATTGTTGTCAAGTTGATGAAGTTGTGTACACTAAAAACTATTCCTCTCATCAACAAATGAAGCAAATGCCGCAAGTGGATAACGCTCATGAACAAAGCTTCAAAGAACACTCCATGATTGACATGTGCTTAATTGCTTTGGAAGATGACAAAAAAAAAAATCAAGAAGAACAAGAAGTATGGAATGTTCAATATCCATAAGATGTGAAGGTGAAGAGATCAATGATGAAGTTGCCAGCATGTGCTTCATAGCAATGGAGGAAAGCTCCAACGAGGTAACTTTAAATGATGATGTTGTTGAATTTTCTTATTATGAACTAGTTAATGCACTTAAAGTTATGAATGATGAACTTGAGTTGAGTCATAAGAAAAATAAGCTCTTAAAAAAGGAAGCAGTTTGTTTGAGGAAAGAAAATGAGACCTTAACTAGGGATGATAAACCTTTAGGGGATGATATGCAAAAATCCTTAGATGACCTCTCATTAGAAAATGAGAAGTTGAAAAATGAAAGTATTGAGCTAAAAACTTCTCTTTCCAAATTTGCTGAAAGGAACGGACAAACTTGATGCAATTTTTGTAAAACCCTCACTGTATCCATTCCGTTGATTCTACTGTTCCGTTTACCAGTGTCAGTCCGGACAGTTAGAACGTCTGGAAAAATATTTAAACTAAAGTAAGGAACCATAATTAACTCAAATATTAATAAGAAAAATTTTAGAAATAAAATACAACCAAGTTAAATGAGCCGGTGCCCTAGCGATGGGTAACCCAGTAGGAAGTTGCGGTTCTCGCAAGCCCTAAACCCGGGAGAAAATTCATAAAATAATTTGGGACTCCAGAGAAGAGTCATTGAGGTTTCTATGGCATTAGAATGCCAAGAAAATGCTTGGAAAAAATTTTCAATCAGTACAGACAATTTTAGTCTGTTAAGCCAAACGGAGGGCATTTTGGTCATTTCGTCTTCAGAGATGATTTTTGGCCGACTTGTCCAGTTAAGTAAATAATTATTATGACATGAAACGTGAATAAATATTGCTAAAAATTAAATTGAAAATGAGTAGAAAAGAAAGGAAAAGAAAATAAAAGAAAATGTCAATTATGACATCACCATGAGGTCATTAAAAGTGCTCCCACCAATCACATTTGAACAAGATATTAAAAACCAATTAAAAAGATGTAAAATGAGGTAAAAATTAAAAGAAGCAATCTGTTTCTTCCCCAAACCAAAGACCAGCCGAAAACCCATTTCCCTAACCCATTCTTCCATGAAAGCTTAAGGTAAGCTTGAAACCACCCACCAAATCACCTTGAAGCCACAACCTTGCTTCACAAAAAATTGATCTTACAACTTGAACATCCTCTAGCCAGCAAAAAGAAGAAGGAAGAAGGAAGTTTTGGAGACTTGGAATAGTTAGCAAAAGAGGTTAGTGTCCAAACTCTTACTACCTTTGATTTAATTCATGTTTAATGGCATGAAACAAGTAGAAAATATAAGAAAATAAAATAAAAATGTGTGTGTGTGCACCCCTATAATTTCGGCAGCTTAGGGTTGCTTAGGGTTTGATGATTTTTCTTGATAGCAAAGTGGTTATGAGCTGCCCTTGGTATGAGATGAGTGATTGAATATGTTTGTGTAAGTGAAATGCAAGTGGAATGCATGAATAAACTTGAAAAAAATATGGACACTTGAACAACATTAGGGTTTGCTCATGTAATGGTATGTTAAACTTGTAATGGTTAATTAGTGACCACTTGAATGTGTGTGAGGAGGAATTGAAGTGAGTAAGGATGTTGGAGTTGACCTTAGGCATGCTGCCTTTGGTGACCTGTAGGACTGGTTGTGAGTCTAGCAGGTTTGGGTAGCCATAAATGGAGTTGTATAGGTTCAATTTGTGCAAGACCAATTGAACATGAAAATAGACACATAATGGCACAACTTTGGTGAAGAAACCCTGCCCAGAAAACCAAACCAATTTACCTAAAAATTGCCCTAATCCGGATGACTTGCATTCTGCCTGGGCAAAATGACCAAATAAACAGTGTTTATTCATTTAGTCATAACTCAGTGTAAAGAGGTCCAATTGACCTAAAATTTTACCAGTAGAAAGCTAAGACATAGACCTACAACTTTCATGAGGAAACCAAACACAAATTTTGATCATAACATGTTCAAAAACTGACCTGCAATCAGTGTACAAAACACTGTAGATTTGGTTCTGTCCAGAAAATCTAGAAAATTTGCAATCCGGCCAGTTATGGTTTTTAGGCCATAACTTGAGCTACAAAACTCCAAATGGAGTGATTTAAAAAAGGAAACGTAACTAGACACAATAAGGAACAACTTTTATGAAGACAATTTTATCAAATTCCTACTGTACAAATGACCAATGGAACAGTAAACTTAGTGCTTGAAATCTGAAAATTGTGAATAACTAACATTAAGCTTTGAAATGGAATTGGCAACCAATGCCAACAACTTTAGAATGCAAAATGTGGTATGTTGGTGATATTTGAACCAATATACCTATTATCTATGAAAAAGTCAACATTGTAGTTGACTAATAAAATGAATAGTAACCTTACACAAAAAGTACAAATATTCAAGAAATGACTTTGTAATATGCCCTAGTAGGCCTAATGTGATTAGTTTGGATAGGTTGGCATGCCAATAGGGTTCTAATAGCAGTACTGCGTATGATGTGTGGCTTCATTGCCATTCTATGATGATAGCCTATGGCTATACTGATTGTGATGTTATACTTGGCTTTATGCCTTATTGCTTTTATGGCTTATTAGCCATTCTGTTTGCACACCGGGAGACACATTATGGCTGATGGTGTGACGGCCTGAGGTACCTGGTACCCAGTGCTAGTTTACCCGTTTATCCAGTCTGGTCAATTTGTATAGGTTACTTGGGCATGAAAAAGTATAATTGCAATTGAATTGATTATTAAAGAAATTAAGGAATTTAAATGTCAAGATAAAGGACAAGAATGATTATAACAATAAAAAGAGACTCAAAATCATCAAGAAAATGATTAATAAAATGGTAGAAAGAGTTAATATCATAAAATGTAATTAGCCTTCGACTAAACAGTAAGTTAGTAATTATTTATTTCTTATAGGCACAACAACTAGGAAATTTTTACTTTTATTTGTATATTATATTTTCTTTTATTATTGGCACCACTAAGCTTTTTGCTTAGCGCATCGCTTTTGCAACGCGTAGGTACTGAAGATTTGGCTAGAGAGCCCTGCAGACCACAAACTGGGTGAGACTTGTATACAGATCTGCATAGTGTCCGTGTCACCTCACAGGCTACAGTGAATTGGTAGGACACTAGGTCCCATTTTGTATTTTGTGATTTTTGTAAGTTTTGTAATTAAACTCTTATTTTATCATGTGTATTTGAAACAAATATGATATAATCTTGTATTAATGTAAGTATTTATAAATTGTAATTATAAATAATATATGAGAATTTATGTATGATTTGAGCATGATGATGATGTGAAATGAATGAATGACAAATGGAGAAATTATTAAGAAATTGTTGTTAATTGATGTGAGAATTGGAATTGTGATTTGAACAAATATTGGAAGTGTTTCTACAGGTTCCGAAGAATTATTTTCTCCATTTTTAGCTGGCACTCTGTCGGATTTTCTATAAAATTTTCGGAGCCGTAAATTAATTTATAATTTCAATAAATGAGCTAAATGAGATCAATTTCATAAATTTCACTTAATAACTATAATAAATAAATTAAGAACTGATAAATATCAATGAGATAAGTTATGGTGTTCCGGTACACTGTGTCTCATATCTTGCTCTGCTACACTGTAGACGGATAAGAGGTGTCACAATTTTAGACTCTCAAAGGTCTCCTAGCATCAAGTATGGACTTAGCTATAATAAATTTGCCTAAGCACCTCCATCCAAGACCATCTTTGTTAAAGCATCTAGTTCTAATGAGCCTAGTCCCCAAGTGCCTAGTCCAAAGGTGTCTAATCCTAAAGGATGAGAGCCAATGAAATCTTATGGTAATGAAACTAGAAAGGCTTTATTTCATAAACATGTTCCTAGACAAAATGTAAATAGGACATATGCATCTAGGAGAGTTGCATCTAGGACAAACCTTCATAGGGGACATGCTACTAGGACTCATAACTATTATCACACTCACCATGCCTCATGCTCACATTCACATAATGGACACAAAAAGAATAGTCTCATGAGACCATATTCATACTCTCATGCATATACACTAAGAATAAAAAGGTTCAATAGTCATTGTCACTATTGTGGTAAGTTTGGTCACACCAATTATAGGTGTGCTATTAGGAAAATCCATCTTAGATATGGTAGACTATTTGATTTTAATGATGGAACTACTAACCCCTAAGGACCCAAGTACATTTGGGTACCTAAAGTAAATTGAATTATCATGTGTAGGTGTCTTGAAATCCTCAAAGCTTGAAAGCAAGTGGTACTTGGATAGTGGATGTTTAAGACACATGATCGAAAATGCCAATCTCTTCCTTTCACTTAAAAAGAAAGATGGAGTTGGGCAAGTGACTTTTGGTGATAATGGTAAAGGTAAAATTGTGGGAATGGGTAAGGTTGGTAAGGAAAACTCTCCTATTCTTGACAAAGTGCTTTTGGTTGATGGTTTAAAACAAATTTGCTTAGTGTTAGTCAATTATGTGATAAGGGCTGTAGAGTTATTTTTGAGTCCAAATCTTGCTTTGTGTTTAGGATGAGTGATAACAAAATGTTGTTTATTGGTGAAAGAATTAAAAATATTTATGTTATCGATTTACATACTTTGTCTAACAAAGATGTCAAGTGCTTTGTTTCTATTAGTGATGACTCTTGAACTTGGCATAGAAGGCTTCCACATGCTAGCATGGACCTTCTTGCAAACTTAAACAAGGATGAGCTAGTTGATGGGCTACTAAAGATCAAGTTTCAAAAGGATAAAGTGTGTAATGCATGCCAAATGGGTAAGCAAGTCAAGAGCTCTTTTAAATCTATTCATAAGGTATCTACTTCTAGACCCCTTCAATTGTTGCATATGGATTTGTTTGGTCCTACTAGAGTAGCTAGCTTACGTGGTGCATATTATGCCTTGGTGATTGTTGATAACTACTCTAGGTATACTTGGGTTGCATTCCTTGCTCATAAGGATGAATGTTTTGATATTTTGGAGAGATTTTCAAAAAGGGTTCAAAATGAAAAGGGTTCAAAATGAAAAAAGTTTTCAAATCTCTTCTATTAGGAGTGATCATGGTAGAGAATTTGAAAATGAGAAATTTGCTAAGTTTTGTAACACACTAGGGATCACTCACAATTTTTCTTTTCCTAGGACTCCTTAACAAAATGGTGTTATTGAAAGAAAAAATACAACTCTTTTAGACATGGGGAGGACTATGTTAAATGAATATAATTTGCCTACTTATTTTTGGGTGGAAGCCATTAATACGGCTTGTTATGTTTCAAATAGAGTTTTGATTAGACCTATTTTGAAGAAAACCCCTTATGAGTAATGGAATGGCAAGAAACCTAAAATAGGTTATTTTAGAGTTTTTGGTTGTAAATTCTTCATTTTGAATACTAAAGATAATTTAGATAAATTTAGCTCCAAAACGGATGGAGGAATCTTTTTGGGGTACTCTATATGTAGTAAAGCATATAGAGTCTTCAATAAGAGAACCTTAGTTGTTGAGGAGTCAATGCATGTTGTATTTGATGAAGCTAACCCCTTTGGTTCTAGAAAGGATATTTCTTATGATGATGATGTTGTAGGTAATCTTGATGAGTTGACTATTGAAGATCTTCAATCTAGTGGAATTCAAGATCAACACATGGAAGATCCCTTGAAGGACTTGGGAGTTGATCAAGTTGAGCTTCAAAAGCAATAAGGTCAACCAATTCCATATCGAGAAGTTCAATAAGATCTACCCAAAAATTAGACATTCAAGAAGGATCATCCTAAAGAGCTAATCTTTGGTGATACATCAAAAAGGGTAACAACTAGATCCTCTCTTGGAAATAAATGTAATAACCTTGCATTCATTTCTCAAATAGAACCTAGGAGCATAGATGAGGCCATCAATGATGAGAGTTGGGTACTTGCAATGCAAGAGGAGCTCAATCAATTTGAAAGGAATAAGGTTTAAACCTTAGTTCCTAGGCCAAAGGACCATCCATCCATAAGCACCAAATGGGTGTTTAGAAACAAATTAGATAAGGATGGAAACATAACTAGGAATAAAGCTAGGTTAGTAGCCAAAGGTTATAACCAAGAGGAGGGCATTGACTATGATGAAACCTTTACCCTGTAGCTAGATTAGAAGCCATTAGAATCTTGCTTGCATATGCATCATACATGAATTTTAAGCTTTTCCAAATGGATGTTAAAAGTGCTTTTCTAAATGGTTTTATTGATGAGGAGGTATATGTTGAGCAACCTCCTGGTTTTGAAAATCATGAGTTTCTAAACCATGTTTTAAAATTGACTAAAGCCTTGTATGGTTTGAAACAAGCTCCTAGAGCTTGGTATAAAAGGCTTAGTAACTTTCTTTTGAAAAATGGTTTTTCAAAAGGAAAAGTTGATACAACTTTTTTTGTTAAAAATCATGTAAATGACATCCTTGTAGTACAAATATATGTTGATGATATTATATTTAGTGCTACTAATGAGTGTTTGTGTGAAGAGTTTGCTAATACCATGAAGAGTGAGTTTGAGATGAGCATGTTGGGAGAACTCAAGTTCTTCCTTGGGCTTCAAATCAAGCAAGCTAAGGATGACATCTTCATCAACCAAGCCAAGTACACCAAAGAATTGATCAAGAGGTTTGGAATGCAGAATAGCAAGCCAAGTAGAACTCTAATGAGCACAAACACCAAACTTGACAAGGATGAAAAAGAAAAACCGATTGATAAAAAGCTCTATAGAGGTATGATTGGTAGTCTCTTATATCTCACAGCTAGTAGACCGGACATTATGTTTTTCATATGTTTATGTGCACGTTTTCAATCATGTCCTAAAGAGTCTCATTTGCATGCTGTTAAACATATTCTCAAATACTTGAATGGTACATTGCATTTAGGTCTATGGTATCCTAGAAATGCATCCTTTGAATTATGTTCCTACTCAAATGCTGACTTTACTGGAAGCATCCTTGATAGGAAAAGCACCTCAGGTACTTGTCAACTCCTAGGACTCCCTGATGGTTTTATAAGTCCTATGCAAATAAAATTACTAAATTTGTATTTCAATCTTTTTGGCTCTTTATAAGCTATTCTTGAGAAAAACTGTTTATGCTGCCTCTAGATTGAGCATACAAAAGATATGTTGTTTGAGTGTCTAAACAATACAGTTGTATTCATGATAGGATTCAAATCCAATAAGCTATGCCTTATCTTAGAATTGCACCTTGTAAGTTTGCCATTATATGAAGTGTTCTTGTAATTTTTATATATTGCCATATGTTCTTATATCTTTTAGCATGGTGGTACGCCTTTGAATAATGCCATAATTTTTGTATGTCTTTCCTTCTAGAGTATATTTTGATGATGCCAAAAGGGGGAGATATATAGCTAGCGGATGAATTAGCTAGTGGATGAATAGTTCCAAATTTTAGGCTTTAAACATGATATATAAATGATGATTTAGTGGGATACATGTTTTGGGTATACTTATGTGATGCTTCTTGGTAATCCTTTGATACATATTCTGAATTGTTTTTAATATAGAAATGACTTTGCATCATCATTCACCTAGGACTCATGGCATTGCATGCATTGAGTCAAAACCTCTCTTATGTGCTCTCTAAATTCTATTTATTAAGGCACAAACTGTTTTTGAAAGGGGAAGTACATTAAGGGAGAGAATTTATGAAAAATACACACTTCACTTGTGCTTAATTTTTCTCATCCACTAATTGTTTATCAATATCAAAAAGGGTGTCTTAACCTAAGTTTTGATGATAACAAATAATTAGTGTGCTACTAATATACTTTGGAAGTGTTTGTTTTGAGTTTGTAGGCCCTAGATTCAAAATTGCCAAATTACTTCAAATTAAGGTTAAGAAAGAGCAAAATAAGGAAGCAAACATTTATGGGACCCTACAATGTAACTTTTATTTATTTTATATCTTGTAAATCTCATTTAATTAATTGTGTTGGCTCAAGTCTAGGTGATACTAAGAATATCTTGTTCAACTCAGTTTTCACCTAATTCTTTATGAAGAGAAAATTAAATAAATTTTTCAAAAATGCAAAATTAAATTTGAAAAGTATTTTAGTTGCAAAATACATTGAATTAGCTTTTCAATGGTTCAAACGGATCAAAAATCTAAATTCGGATCAAAAAGTTATGAGTTTTTTAAACTCTTAATTTTTTAGTGTCTTACTTGTAACTTTTTTTTGACCAAGGGGAAATAAAATGAAATTTTCACATTTTGTCACACCTTACCCCTCTGTAAGGCATAACATGATCCCGTAGAATACTTAATGAACTACCGAACTTCACCTACCGATAACTCATTAAGTACCCTACAAGGGATTTTAAAACAATTTTTTTACTTTTATAAGTGGTGAGCATTTTCTAATAGGTATCAAAACATTTAATTAGAGTTTGAAAACTAGTTAAGATTTTTGTCCCATTTTATTTTTTTGCAAATTTTATAAAAATTTCGGCAGAGTGTCGTCTGTATTTTGAGAAAACAGTTCTGCAAATACCTGTAAAAAGCACTTCCAAAGATTTATCTCAACAACTTCATCAATTCAATATCCATCCCAACCAATTTCAATATTATTTCTCAATTTCCAAGATTCAACATCATCAAAATACTATAATTCAATTTCATTCAAATTAAAACAAAATATTTTCATTCATATTTCAATAAAGATAAAATAATTTAGATACATCATTTTAAAAATTTACATTAGGAAAAATCCAAATTAAAATTTATTACAAGTTTTATACAACTCTATACAACTTTATACAACTGCTCATAACCAATTTTTCATGTCCATACCGTTACATACATTTACATATATCAAAATAGTTTTTACATTCAGGGTATAAAATATACCCGATAACTTCAAAGTAGGTAGCCCCTCAATCCTCAGCAGCTCACTCTGCTGCTCCTCTAGTCTCTATATCTACGACAGCAATAACAGTCATCGCTGAGTACTAGGACTCAGTGGTGCACAACATACTAAAATAATCTTTATGCGGAATTTAAAACATATTTATTCAAAAATTAAACTGAACATGCGATATCAATACAAAACATGATTTACAAAATTTTAGTTCAAACAATTTTATTTCAAAAGTCTCAAAACCATTTACATAAAAACGCACAGTTATATCATGCCATTCGAAACAAATATAATCTCAATAGCCAGAGGCTAAGGAGAAGTCACATCACAATGCTAGCTAGCTCAAATATATGGGAACCCATTCTTTTTCTTCTTCTACTGGCACACACCTCAACACTTCAGCCAGAGAAGGAATCAAAATTCGAAACTGATTTCCCCCACTAGTCATGCTAGTGAGGTGTTCAAATATATGGTCATGACACTATGATTTCAAAACTTATCTTAACAATTTGCTAAACATTTATTGCCATTTCAAACATATACAAATAAACTTTCAATAATTCAAAGTAAAAGCATAATACATATTTCATGCACTTTGTAAATGAATTTTAAAAAATATTGATGTTGTGCACAAACCTTATACGAGTCGCCTCTTAGCCTTGACTCGATCCCTCGGGTTCTTTCCCGGTATTCTTTTTCCACTAAAACACACAGTTTCACAGTGTTTCAGTATCATAACTTATCATAAGTCCAAAAATAAATTCAAATTTACTTTTACCTAGCTTTAATATACTAAAATTGACGTTCTTTAAAATTTCTATTTCGGGGTTACTATTTATGACACTATTCAAGTCAATTTGTTGACTTTCTAAGGCTTAATAGGTATGAAAATTCTAATTTCACTCACATACCACATTTTAGTTACCTAATTTGTTGGTTTTGGTTGTTTTCTCAAATTTTAAGTCTTTTAGGCAAATTTGTAATTTTTCAGTTTTAGTGTCTTATGTTGCACTATTCCATTGGTCATGTTGCTGTTAGAATTGGGCTAAGTTTTCTTCATAGAAATTGTTCCTTATTATCTTAAATTTATTCTCCTTTTTGAATCACTCCATTTGGAGTTTTGTAGCCCAAGTTATAGCCATTTGAATTATGGTTGCCGGATTGGACTTGCCCAGATTTCTGGGCACCAAAACTGGTTCTGGCAGTTTTAGGTCACCAACTTTGGGTGGCTAAATGACTTGGTTAAGGGTATAATTTGGATTTGTGTTCTTCATGAAAATTTTAGGCCTATATCTCAACTTTCTACTGATAAAATATCAAGTCATGTAGACCTGCCTAGCCCAAGTTATGGCCAAATGAACAAACACTGTTCATTTGGTCATTTTTGTACAGGGTAGCATATCTAATTCCGGATTTGGGCAATTTGTTCACTAGGTTTTAGTCACTTTTTGGGCATAATTCCTAAATGAAAAATGTGCCATTTTGTGTCTAGTTTCATTCTCAATTGGCCTCACACCAATTGGGTTGGTAAATTTTCAGTTTGGGTCCCTGAAAGGGACCTTGGTCTTGCTGCCTGCATAATGGCCCTAAGCAATCCGAATTTCCATTCAATTCCAACACTTCCAACATACCTCAATTGGTCACAAATGACCATTTTTCAACTCAAACAAGGTCAAACACACCATTTGACCATTTCTCCAACTTTTGGCTTCTAAAACCCTAGGTCCAAACCCTAATTCACCAATTTGTTACATTTAACTAATTCAAAGCATACCAACATCACTTCCACACTTATACAAGCTTACCTACTCTATTAATTCAATCAAATTCATACATTATCATCACAAACCCTAGCTGGCCGAAATTTACTTCTAGTCCTCCAACAGTTATTTTTGTTTCATTTTAAGCATATTTCTAAGTTCATTAAGCTATATACACAATAATTAAACTAAAAGTTTGAAGTTGAATTACTAACCTTGAATGCAGAATTTTAATCTTCCTTTCCTTCAATTTTTCCTTCTTTCTTTCCCTTGAACCTTCCTTTCTAGTTGCCCAAACAAGTTTTATCTATGGTAGATAACTTTTCTATGGTGGGATTTGACTTTCTTCAAGCTCACAAAAGAGCTTTAATGGAGGTTTTTTGGAGTGGGAGAGGTGAGAGAGAAGGCTCACGGCAACTTAAGAAGAATACACTTTTTGTTGTTTTTTTTTTCTTTTATGATTTTTATCCTTATGGAAGACCAATAATTACCCAAAATCTATATATTTTTTCAATTAGTGTTTATTGCATCATGCATGATGTCATGCATGATGTCATCACCTTTCACTTTTTCTTTTTCTTTTCTTTTTTTTTATTTATTTTTTCATTAGTTCTTTAATTTAATTCTCGATTCTGAAATTTTCTTAACTTCGATTTTATTTGACAGTTAGGTCAGGAGTCAGCTCTCAGGGTCAATTGACCAAATTGCCCCTCGCCGGTTCGACCCGGTTTGTAAATAATTTAATATTTCTTTCGGATCTCTGACTTAATTATTTGACTGGCTTAACAATTCTTTTTCATGATTTTCTCTTTTCCGCTGTGTTCGCAATAGTCCTAAGGACCACGGCGTCACATTTTATGATTCGAAATTTGAGTTTAAATCGACCTCGCAGTCCTTCCCGAGAAGGTCACCCATCGCTGTGACTCTTGGCTCATTTAACCTCTTATGTTCTGTTTTTCTTATTTATACTTAACTAATTGACAATTACTAATTATTTGTGTTTAGGGCTTATCTAGTTGTCTTAGATGTGGTTCTAATCCTTTTAATTGTCCGGACCGACACCGATCACCGGAATAGTGAAATATACCAGGCTATGCAAATAGGGGTGTTACACATTTGAGAAATGTAAATTTGTTTTTGAAAGTGTTTTCATTGAAAAGTTTATCAAATTAGCTTTCCAACGGTTCAAACGGATTGAAAATTTGAGTTCTAGTAAAAAAGTTACGCATTTCCAAAGCCTAAGTGCTCTTTTGACACTTTCTGTCCAGAGAGCACTTCGGCAGCTGAAAGTGGGAAGTTCGGCTGTCGAAATTCATTCTTTAAATTATGGTTTTTGAGCATTAAAAGCCATTTGTCTAGAAAGCACTCCGACAGCCAAAAAGTGGGAACTTCGGCAGCCGAAAGTGACTTTTCAAAAGCTATTTTTTGGTGCTCCAACCTTCAGCAGCCGAAGTAAATAACTTCGGCAGGCAAACCTAGGTTTCTGCAACTCGATAAAATAAAGCTTTGGGTGGTTGAACGGCTAGTTTAGCATTTAATATACCCCCAATGGTTATTTTCTTGTAAAAACTATAAATAGGCACCATTTATGACTGGAAATAAGTTTTTATCAACAATCTCTTTGGAAATTTATTGTGTTCTAAAGATTTTCTTCATTCTCTCTCTCTAGAACTTGAGTTACCATAGTTAATGTTGAGAACTTGATATTTGAGTTATAAATTCTTTGTTCTGAGAGTTCATTCAAGGTTGTTGTGAGCACTTATTGTAATTTTGAGTGTGATAGGGCTTTAAATAGCTCTTGAGTATAAAGGAATTTGTAAAAGAGTAAGGGTTTGCTCTTGTGGTGATTGTAAGGGGTTTATTCTTCACTCAAAGAAGAATTTTAGTGGAGTTAATCTCAAGAAGGGCCTTGAAGAGAGGACATAGGCTTGAGATAGCCGAACCTCTATAAATGTCTTGTGTAATCTTTCTTCCTTTACTATTCTTTGTGTCTAAATTTCTCTTAGTCTTTAATTTTGTAATTAGAACCTAATTCACCCCCCCTCTTGGGTTGCTACAAGGGACAACAAATATGAGTTGTGGAACATTCTGGTACAAATACTATAAATCATGATTTATTATTTTAGATACTTCACAGTGTCGACACCATATTTTGGCCGATCCCTAGAATCAATAAATTCTTCTTTGAACAGCTAATCTCGTTTCCGATCCCTCTTTAGGCGGTCACATTTCCGATCTCTCCTCACAAAAATTGAATTAATGCCGAGTCCTCATATTCATTAAGTCTCGCCGATCTTTCAAATCATTTACTGACCTCTCAAACCCGTTGTCGAATTTCCGGACCTGTCAAGTATATTTCTGATCTCTGTTGATAAATAAAATGAACTGGCACTAGATCTTTTCCTAACAGTTTTATTGCCGACCTCCTTTTCGGAAGATTAAGAGCTAAAGTTTGGGTTCGGTTTAACGAGGGTTCCGATCTTAAGTGTTCAAGTTAAATTTTCAATTTTAACCAAGTCCCGTTCAGCATTTCTCCCCCACCGATCTCATGCTTATTGTGCTTTCCGATCTTTTATACTTAGATTAATAATGGAATTTAGTTCATGTTTCGCTATGCTCATACAATTAAATACTTAGGCAAATTCGAAGATTTTCCAATCACATCCATTCATTGAACAAAAGAGATATTCCATTTCATTTCATAATTTGTACAAGTTATTCGGCTGGGGGATCACCCTAGCACGATTTACATTCGCTCACTCTCTCTCTCTCCTCGCCTCCTCCTCACTATCTTCACCATCGCCCCGGAGCAGTGTCGTCCATCCAGAGAAGTCCTCCTCGTGGTAGCGCTTTGGAGTTCGGCCAAGAGGTCCTTGTGAGCATTCACATAGGCTCCGCTATCCTGTCACCATCTCTTCATCTTTCGCCTTAAGCTCCTCGTCTTTCTCCTTAAGCTCTTCGACGAGTTGGGCGACTGAGCGCTTCATTGGCACGAAGTGCGGACCTCTCGAGAGCCCGTTCTCTTTCAAACAGTCACGAGACCTTTCGCCACCTGGTCTTCATGGTACTTCGCCCGTCCCTCGACTTGAGATATATAATCCCGGCGGATGAGAGTTGGGATCGGAGGAAGTCAATTCTGATTTTTCTTCCCAACCTCCTTACCTGCACGCCGAATCTTTTCCGAATCATGGTGCAGTTCACGGACACTCCACATTCAAGCTCATGGTTCGAGTCAAGATATCATCGAGACCATTCAGGATAGCTGTCCGATCCTCTTGAAAGAAGATGGTAGATCCGGGACTTTGGCAAAATCGGGTTCTCCCTAATACCGGTTATTCTTCAAGCGATCGGTCAAGATGTCGAGCGCCACGAAGAGGTCCTCCCAAAAGATTGATAAGGCTCCCTTACCGTGCTTGGAATAACTGAGATAGGCGGGTTGCTCTTCCGATCTAGGAGGAGATCGGCGACCTCAATGGTCGGCGGACCGAAGGTTGAGGCAGGTCTCTTTGCATCTCCCAGTGTTCGTGACGGGTGTTTGAAGACATTCAACGCTTCATCTCCTTTACTTTCAGGAAGATCTCTTTGTCCTTCTTCCGCTTCCTAGAACCCTCACCACCCGCCATACCGCAGAAAAGAGGTTAGTGAGATCGCTAAGGTCCCGAGGACTGAGATATAGAAAATACCAATGCCGAGGTCAGAGAGCGGAAGTTCGCGATCTCGGCCGGTGATCAGTTGCATGGTCCAATGGTGCAGTTCGGCAGTCACCGCATTTGGACAGGAATATTTTAGAGTGGTGGCCTGACTTTTCAGCTCCATCACTATCAAGCTTTCCTCTTGACTCAGGGTAAAGTGCTTCGGAAGCAGGGGCCCTTGGTACCACCAGCTACGAGGAAAGTCCTCAAAGCAGCTCGGATCTTTACTCCTCAGAATGAAGAACCGGTTCTTCCAATTCTTAAGGGATGAGGGCAGATCGGAAAAGAGTCCGCAACGAGGCTTCGCCTGAAAGAACCAGTGTTCGTCTTCCTTTCGGCGAGTTAGTCTGTGTAGCTCGGCGAACACCTTAGCCGTAGGTCTGATTCCCTTAGCTCGGCATAGACCTCGGAAAGCAACCAAGATCCGCCACGAGTTGGGGTGGATTTGAACAATGGATATTCGGTGAAATTTTAGGACCTCCTTATAGAAATCGGCTAGAGGGAACCTCAGACCGGCCTTTAACTGTTCTTCGTACACCATGACCATGTCATCCTCTTCAAAAGAATGATCGACACGAAGATCGCCATGGCACTTGATCAGCTCATATGAATCAGGACAAATATTGTATTCTTGAACAAACGATTGCAGATCGGATTCCCGAAGAACCGATGGAAGCTCGTCTATAGGAAGGGTCTCTCTCCTTGAAGGTGGTGCAAGCCTTGATGGTATGACCCGACCCCGACCTGGAGCAGAGACCCTAGGGGGTTTAGGTTGCACGCTGGGCCCGACTGCCTCTTCTTCATCAGACGATGACCATGAGAACTGAATGGAAGGAGGGCTCGCTTCTCGACCTTGACCGCTCATTTTCAAGAAAAAACAAAGAACTTAAACTAAAAAGAGGATTAAAGCCCTTACCGGAGTCTGATCGGCGTCGGAGAAACTGGAGAAAATGAGAGAACTTCGAAGTTGTGAGCAGGGGATTGAAAATGGAATGAGAGAACAACTGGCTAACCCTCCCCTATTTATACTAGTCCGAGCATTTAATGCTCGCGAGGTTCTAGGCGGCGCATCGATTGGTGAGACTCGACAGCTGTTCTGACACTTCTCTCAAATATCCGAATGTTCAGAGATCGGTTAATTGGAGATCGGCATAATAAGTTAAATATTTTGAATAAAGGATCAGTTAAGTGTCATTCAGGTAAAGAACCAGATCGGATAAACACATTAGAGATCAGAAAATAATTAATGCAAAAATAAGATGATAACCGACAAAATAAAGTCTTTATTCTCAAAAGATCGGATTACATCATTTGGGCGATCTCTAGGGATCGGATTACAATAAAGGTCTAGCTACATCATGTGGCCGATCTCTAGAGATCTGATTACATTGAAAAATTACATCATTTGGACGATCTCTAGAGACCGGTGAAAAATCCTATCTGAAGAGGCTGATCTAAGGATCAGTTTATAACTGATCCCAAGGATACTCCCAGGTGATCTAAGGATCAGTTTATAACTAATCCCAAGGATACTCCCAGGTGATCTAAGGATCAGTTTATAACTGATCCCAAGGATATTGCCGACCGGAAGCTTAATCCGCTGTCGGAACACCCAATGTGGATCAGAATCGCTGTCGGAACACTCAATGTGATGAGAAGCCGAATGAACTCAGTTGAGCAACTCGAGATCGGTACAACCGAAGCCCGCAATACGGATCGGTCAAATCCAGTTCTCTCACCATCGTCAATTAGGACCATCCAATCACCGGGATCGTAAATTTTCAGTCGAGGAATAGGGAATTCCATCGGAAGAGGATCAAAACCACAGTTGTAGCCGGAACTTTCCCCGGAACAGCTAGAACCAAGAAACAAGGAGAAAGAGAGAAAAATCGAATGAAGGAAATGCCACTATCAACAGGGGTATATATAGGGGAAAATGGGCATTTAATGCTGAGCGGAAAACGAAGCGGACGCTTCGAGAATCGAGATGTAATTAATGCTTGGACCGAATCCAGACTGATCAAGGGATAAAAGAGATCGGGAGATAGGAGATCAGCATGAGAGATCGGAATAGGAGCTAGGGGAGGGATCGGAAGACAAAAAGAATAAGACAAATTCCAATAACCGTCGAGGTAGTTAAAGCGTGGCAGACGAGATCTCCACCGCACGCCTAAGAATCGCCCGCAATGCTGACAGGTGCCAGGGTATGTCATGACAGTCCTGTACATCCCAATCTCCACCGTTGATCTCACTTGTAAGGATGAATCCGGAACCCTTGGATCAAAAGAGAAGACGACAATACCAGCGTTTTTCACTCTTAGCCCTCAGATCGTTCCGGACAAGAGGATTCAAGACCGTCAGATTAAAAGAGGAAAAGGACAAATATTCCGAGAAGCGATCTCAGCCATTCGTTTTGATTCTCTTTAATTCCTGAACATCCGATCATGTACTTCAAAATCTTGACCCTCCATCTTCCTCAAAATAAATCCTGACCCTTCATGGGGAGCACCCGATTCCTATAAATACCTGCATGAAAAACTGTTCAGGGACGGACAAAAAAATATAGGCAAGAGGCTGCTATTATCGTGGAGGAACTCTGAAACTTCATTCAGTTTGTTACTCTGCTGTTTTGTAGTGATTAAAAGGACTTTTGAAACTAGTTTTCAGGAGTGTTTTCTTGAAAAAGATTTTGATTATTTGAACTATTCATTTCCAGTTTGTTCATTATCTGGTCATACTCTCATCATCTCTGCTTTCCTTTCCTCTGTTCAAGCTCAACTTCCTTTCACCTGGTTCTTACCCGGTTACCTTTTAGCTAAAGCATCTCTCGGTTTCACGACAGACATCAACTCTCAGGCTGATCAATCCGCCATCTTCATCACTGTTTACCACTTCACAGTTATTTCAATATATTTGGCTCCTCACAGGTAAGAGTTCACACTACTGTTTACGTTTGTTTCCTGCACTTCCTTTGTTCTTCATACATCTGCAACTTTCTTCAAGGTTATTTTGTACAAGAGAACCCAAGAGAAAATATTGTTATAAGAGTTCATGTTCTTTGTTTATTAAGTGTCTACGTTTATTTCCCGCATTTTCCTTGTTCTTCTTACATCTAGACCATTTCTGCACAAGCAATCCCAAAGAAAGTCACTCTCAAATCATTTTTTTAGTGATCAGTTCATTTTATTGATCTCCGTCATTTCTGAAAACCAGTTTTCTAACTCTTTGTAGTATGTAAATGGTTGGGTAAACGTAGGTAGTTGCAACTTAGAGGTCTCCTTTAAAAAGAGGACCTAAATAACACGTCAGGAAGATAGCCGAACTATTAGGCCGACGTAAACAGCAATTCGACAAAGATGTCATGAAATGGAATAAGACCAAAGTAAACGAAACAGAGTGGATCGGTCATTAATAGATATTGGTAAAATGACTACATGAAAAGGTTGAATCAAGTCTAGTGTTCCTGTTCAGCCACAGGATATCCATAAACCTTATCCGGCATTTTTGAAGGTCGAATTCTTAGTTTTAGGTTCTTAAGACCCGTAGTGTGGTTAAATTTTTAAAGGTCGGAAAAGTCTTTGTCCGAGTCTCATAGAAGAAGTCGGAAGAGTCCTTATCCTATCCTTGCCTAAAAGTTTTAAGTCAACTCTTAAAGGAGATCGGAGGAGGGTTCTTATCAGGTCTCCTACAAAATTTTGATAAACATTAAGTAGGGATCGGAAGAGAGTTCTTATCCGGTCTCAACTCAAAACATTAACGAATAACTCTAAAGGAGATCGGAGGAGGGTTCTTATCCGGTCTCCTCTCAAAATTTTAATAAATAACTCTAAAGGAGATCGGAGGAGGGTTCTTATCCGGTCTCCTCCCAAAATTTTAATAAATAACTTAAAAGAGATCGGAGGAGGATTCTTATCCGGTCTCCCGTCAAAATTTTAATAAACATTAAATAGGGATCGGAGGAGAGTTCTTATCCGGTCTCAACCTCAAATTTTAATAAACATCGAAAGAGATCGGAGGAGAGTTCTTATCCGGTCTCATCCTCAAAACTTCAAATAAATAACTTAAAAGAGACCGGAGGAGGGTTCTTATCCGGTCTCCCCTCAAAATTTTAATGAACAACTTAAAAAAGATCGGAGGAGAGTTCTTATCCGATTCTCACACCCGTTCACTAAGGTTGTCTCATTTACTTATGTATCTGGGTGATCCAAATTTAGTGAAAAATCAAACATTCCTTCCACCAAAAGGATTAACATTGCCGCCTAAGCCCCTCTAACTAATTTGTAAAGGACGCAGAATTAAATCTACTTACCCTTATTAAGGGACGAGGTGGGGTGCCTAACACCTTCCCCACCCGTTTACGGACCCCGAACTTAGAATCTCTGTTTTGAAGTGGTTTCATTTTTAATTTAACTTCTCAAATGGTTTTCTTTAGTTTCCCTCAAAACTAAGGTGGCGACTCCTCACTCTTTCCCACTTCGGTGAGTGATCGTCCGGGCGACCGCAAAATCCCATTGCGACACACAGGATAAGATTTATCCTTATAGATTGTCAATTTTATTTGTTCCTATTGATTAGTATGAGGTACTAATGATATGGAATGGTGAGTCTCATGCCATATAATAAATAAAGTGGGCACTTATAAAATAAGGAAGCCAAACCAATGATGTAAGATGATATGTACATGGAGTTTACTCTTGTCAATACATAATCATCTAGATCATAATAGTGCATATAATCCCTTGACCTGAGATAACACAGTTATCTTGTATATAGGTGGTTTGAGTTTGATACTGCTTTCATGCTTGTACAAGGTATGAGTATATGGGCATGTATTGGCTTTGACTAGTTATATATGGAGATAGGTGTTAGTCAAGATGGGATTCGTTGCCCTAAGTAAATATGGATAAAATCCTATATCCATTTAAATTGTTCTTGATAAGTCAAGTTCCTGACCAAGACAGATAGACTTAGTCAGAAAAGAGTTTCTAACTGGAAAGTCTGATTAATCAAGAATTAGAATTAAAATGAGAAACATTATCACCGCCATACCAGAAGCTTCATCACCGACTTTATCATGCAGCACAAGTTTCTTTAGTTACCAACTTAGGGCAGTATAAATAAGTGTTGAGTGTGTGCAGTAGGTGTGCAAGTAGGAGTGAATGTGTGCAAAGCATGAGTGAAAGTGACAAGTGTGTGAAGTGTGAGTGTAAACAAGTGTTGTGAGTGTTTTGAGTGAAAGTAGTGTGCACGTGTGTGAGTGAAGAACGTGAGTGTGTGCTATAGTGTGGTAAGATACACCAAAGTATAGGCGTGAGTGAGTTGTAAATTTCAGTTCAGTCCTTCCTAATAAAAGTTTTCTTTACTCAAGTCCTCCTCAGTCTTGGGCTTTCTATTTCTTTTTCTCCCAATTTCTCAATAGTTTGGCATCAGAGCCTGACAGTTTGGCACCATTGGTTGGAGTATAGACCGAGGTGCTACTTGAAGTTTTGCTCGTGTACAGTTGTAACACTCTCACTGTAGCCATTACGTACATTCTACTGTTCCGGTGATTGGTGTCAGTCCAGACAGTCAGAATGTCTGAAACTATATCTAGACTAGAGTAAGAAGTCATAAATAACTCAAATAATGATAAGAAAAATCTAGGAAAAATTTTAGAAATAAATTACAATGAAGTTAAATGAGCCGGTGCCCTAGTGATGGGTGACCTTAACGGGAACTTGCTGTCTTCACAGCTAGAAGCCCTAAACTCGAGGAAAAATTTGTGAAATAATTTTTGAGACTCCAGAGAAGAGTCATTGAGGTTTCAATGGCATTAGAATGCCAAGAAAATGCTCAGAAAAATTTTTAGATCGGTACAAATGATTTTGGCTCAATAAGCCAAACGGAGGGCATTTTGGTCATTTCGTCTTCAGAGATGATTTTTGGCCAACTTTTCTAGTTAAATAAATAATTTATATGACATAAAATATGAATAAATATTGCTAAAAATTTAATTGAAAATGGCTAGAAAAGAAAAGGAAAGAAAATGAGTTAAAATTTGGATTTTGACATCACCATGATGTCATTATTATGCCCTCCACCAATCAAAACTTAACAACCACTCTTAAAGTAATTAAAAAGGAAAAAAATGAGTTAAAATTAAGACACATTTTCTGCTCATCACCATCTTCAATCTCGGTAGCCTCCTCCCATAACCTCCATTAGAGCTTGTTTTTCATTTCTCTCTCTTCCTAACCCAAATTTTACACCATAAAACTTCATTCAATCTTCACTAAAATTGGTCATCACCACTAGAGAAATACTTGGGCAGCAATTAGAAGAAGAAAAAGTGAAGATTTGCAAGCTCAAGTTGGAGCTCTAAAGAGGTTAGTGTCACTTTTGTTCCCTCTCTTCTTATATTACTTGTTAACACATCAAATTAAGTTAGAAATTGTGAAATTTGAAGTGAATTAGGCATGTTAAAGCTTCCCTCCAAATTTCGGTAGCCTTGAAATGAGTTAGGTTAGGTGAATTTCTTGATCTAAAGTGTTATATTAGCTGCCCCTAGTATTAATTATGTGATTAGTACAATGATTAGGAGTAAGATGCATGAATTGAAGGCTTGGTCAATTAGGTTAGGGTTTTGAAATTCAATTTTGAGGGTGGATGAAATTGACATAAACTAATGTTGTAATGGTCAATTAGTGACCATTTGACTATAATTAATGAGGAATTGAAGTGATTTGAGCAAATGGAATTGAGGTTAGATGTGCTGCCTTGGGTGACCTGCAGGGCTGGATGTGAGTCTAGCAGGTTTGGGCAGCTGTAACTTGAGTTGTATAGGTTCAATTGGTGCAAGGCTAATTGGACATGAAATTAGATACATAATGGCACAACTTTGATGAAGAGACCCTACCCAGAAAACCACAATAAACTGACCTAAAAATTGACCAAATCCGGGTAACAGATATTCTGCCTGGGCAAAATGACCAAATGAACAGTGTTCATTCATTTGGTCATAACTCAGTGTAGAAAGGTCCAATTGACCTGAAATTTATATCAATGAAAAGCTTAGACAATTTAGAACAACTTTCATGCAGAATACAAACTCTAATTCTGGACTTAACCAAATGAAATTTTTAGCCAAAGTTGAGCTACCAAATCTGGCAGAATGGGATTCTGCCCATAAATTCTGGGTAGATACCAATCCGGCCAGCCTTGTTCAAATTAGCATATCTTGAGCTAGGAAACTCCAAATGGAGTGATTCAAAAAGTAAATTAAAGAAGACACATAAAGGAACAACTTTCATGAAGAGAAGTTTGTCAAATTCCTACTGTACGAATGACCAATGGAGCAGTAAACTTAGTGCTTGAAATCTGAAAATTATAAATAACCAACAACAAGCTTTGCAATGATATTGGCAACCAATGCCAATAATTTTAGAATGCAAAATGAGGTATGTAGGGGATATTAGAACCAATATATCTATTATCTATGAAAAAGTCAATATTTTAGTTGACTAATGGAATGAATAGTAACAATTAAATTTCAATTTCAAAGAATTGCATAATAAAAAAATGTTAAATGCCCTAGTAGGCCTAGTGTGATTGGTTTGGATAGGTTGGCATGCTAATAGGGTTCTGTTAGCAATACTGCATATGGCATCATGCCATTCTGTGATTCATGGCTTAAATGGCTATTCTGTGATTTTATGGCTTTTAGCCATTTTGACACTATTGTGATACTTGGCCTTGTGCCTAATATTTATTACAGCTTATTAGCTGTTCTGTTGCACACAAAGAGATACATTGTGACCGATGGTGTGATGGCCCGAGGTACTTGGTACCCAGTGCTAGTTTACCCGTTATCCAGTCCAGTCAACTGGTATAGGTTACTTGGGCAACCAAAAATAAATATTGATAAAATTTTAATCAATTATTGATATAAAAAGTACCAAATAAGTAATACTACAAATAATTACCAAAAAAAAATTGTTCGTATGAGAAATCAACATATACATTGCATGTTTATTTCTTTTTAGTTCTTTTTATTTTATTATTAGCACCACTAAGCAATATTACTTAGTGCATTACTTTTGCCACGCATAGATACTGGAGATACAAAGCGTGATCCTAGTAGACCCCAATCCGGGTGAGAATCAGATCTATAAGTGTCCTGTGTCACTTCTCAGCTACAGTGCATTTGGTAGGACACTAGGCTACATTTGGTATTTTGTAATTTTTGCAAACTTTGTAATTAAACTTTTATTTTCTCATGTTTATTTGAAACTTCTGTAATGTAATTTTATATTAATGTAATTATCTGTAAATTTGTGTTTATAAATAAAATTTGAGTATTTATTTATGATTTGAGTATGAATACGATGTGAATTAAATGATTGAAAGTTTGTGAAATTGATGAGAATTTGTTGAGAAATGATGATATATTTGGAGTTGTGGACTTTAAAAAAAATATTGGGAGTGTCTTTTTAACAGGTTCAGAAGATTTTCTTTTTTCAATTTACAGCCGGGCACTTTGCCAGATTTTCGACAAAATTTGCGGAAATTTAAATTAATCAAATTTTCTTTTTAAAGGACTTATATATGTGAATTTTACATAAAGGCGTTTTAATTAATAAAATCAGGAATGATAATAAAATAAGATAAAGAAAGTGCTCCGGCACACTGTGTCATGTTTTACTCGGCTACACTGTAGACGGGTAAGGGGTGTCACAACAGTCTGGGACTATAAAGCTTGTTGGTCAAGGACCACGCTTACTTGGTATTATAAGTGAGATTATACAAAGTCATGATGGCAGATTTAGCTGGTGTTGTGGGTTGTGTCGTATTGAACAATGGTTTAGATGTCTGCCCTCGACTTAGAAGTCCTACCAGGTGGAAAAAATTTTGCCAAAAATTTTTGAGCCAAGTCATTCCATGTAGAAATTAATGCAGGAGGTTGGGACATCAACCACTCTCTAGCCTTGCCACTAAGTGAAAATGGGAACATCATCAGTTGGATTGTATCTTTTGACACTCCATTCTGTTTAAGGGTGTCAAAAATCCAGAAAAATTGTAATATGTAAATTTGGGTCCTAGTTAGGCAAACCAGCAAATTGTACTACAGATTGGACCATTTGGATCAAAGCTGGCTTGATTTCAAAATTATTAGCTTGGATAGGTGGCCTGACAATATTAGAAGTGGCTCCATGAAATGTAGGCTTGGCGTAGTCCCGCATTGCCTTGCGATTAACTCTAGTGGCAACCTTATTATTTCCTCTAATTGCAACTAGATTATTTCCTTCTACTTCAACTCTCTCTTGATCTTCAGTCATTTCAGCAATTTCCATTGTTTATGCTTTCTTGCTTTATCTAGCAGCCCTTCTGTTTCATCTGCAAGTGCATTCAATCTCAAGGTCAAACTGTAGTGGCTCAGTATTGGTAGTACCTCTCATGCACTACCTGTCAATATCAAAAAAAAAAAAAAAAAAAAAAAAAATATATATATATATATATATATATATATATTAAAATTAAAGAAACAATAAAAAAAATGTTTAAATTACTAGTAAAATTAACTATCTTTGATATTAAAGCATCAATTCCCAGCAATGGCGCTAAAAACTTGATAGGCCATTTCACAAATGCACAAAATTACTCAAGTAATATAATAGTGAGAAGAGTGTCAAACCCGCGAGGAATAGGTTTAACTACCAAAATATACAATAATTCTACTAATATTTAAAGTATGAAAGTGGAAAATTAAATTTAACTAAAGACTAAAATTAACTTTAAGGATCATAATTAAAACTGGGTAAAAATTTAATTACCAAAGCACTAGGGTATATTTGATTTCACTTGGTCCAATTATCAATTCTAGTTATTATGTTTAGCAATTCAAATTTAATTATTAATGCAAAGATCAATAATCTCAATTTATTAAATAATTTCTCTCCAGACTTATTAAAAATATTAATTAAAACTTATAATCTATCTCTCAATAGTAAAATAAATCTTAATTAATTCGCTAAACACTATGATTATTCTCAAAATCTTACAAGTCAAACTTTCTGCTCCCACTCCAGTTATTATTCCTATGATGTTTATTATTATTCACAAATCTATAATTTTTCTTTCCAATACTAATTATAAATTGAGATCAATCAAATACCACGTACAAAGGTTGCTACCCAGAAGCATTAGGTGCAAATAATAAATAATTGCATTAATAAAGCTAATATTAAGTATCTAGAATAAAAATTAAAACTAAGCTATATCAGATACCCCACATATAAATTTAATTTCTCATGATCAAAGAATCAAATCCAAGTTTAATTGAATAAAAATTTAGAATCATCATAACAATGAGTTCTAAAATTAAATCCAAAATAAACAAGAGAGAAGAGATAAAAACTCTAGATAATTTCAAGTCAACTGGGTCTTCTCTTCAATCTCCAAGGCTTTAATCTTCAATTCTCCTTGATTAGAAACAAGATGAAATTTTTTTGTCCTCCATTTTGTGCCGTCTCCCTTAAATCAGATGAAAACTCCAAAGAAAACTGTACCATAAAGACAAAAAAACACACTGCTCTTTGAGGCACACAGGTGGCTCAATTCTCACGGGCCAGTACTCAGCACTAATTGGTCCTTTCATTTGCGCCTCACCATAAAGCAAGTTAATTAACCAAATTTGGCCAAAAGTTCCATATCAAGACAAAAGGCACAAGCCTACATTTCCTACATGCAATTTAAAATCATGGCCAATCATTAGTTAAACAAAATCATAAGAAAAAAAGCAAAAGACACGATGTAAACATCACATATACATCAAAGAGTTGGCTGCACAACATCATTTATTTATTTATTTTCTTTTAAAATTAACAAAATGTAAAATTTATTAAAATTATTAAAACCTTATAGAAATTAATAAATCAACTAATTATTGCATAAAAACTATAAATTTTATAAAATTACCCATAAAACTAATAAAATATTTTACAAAATCCTTATATTATTCGATGTGATTTTCACCCATCATTAGGTAAAAAAATCTAGAGAAAGAACAGAATACAAAAATGAAACGAGAAAGAACAAACAAAAAAGATACAAAATAGGTTCCAAATACAATAGACCAAAGTAAAGGATTGAAAGAAAAGTACAACAGATCTAAAAATGCAGTCCAGAGGTGAAATACACCCAGCAATCTCTAAAGATCTTTCCACAAAAAATGTTACTACACAAGCAACCCAAAGCAATCAACAACACTTGAAGTAGCTTTGCATTAATAGGAAAGCTGATGGTACTGGATCCTGCACCTTTCACCAAAACTCAAAGAACAACTCTCTTATAGTAGTAACTAACATTGATTAAAACAGAACCACAAAGCTCAAGAACAACAAAATTCAAACAAATCAGAGGCACCTAAATGATAACCAACAGCACATGTTCTTATAAGAGTTAAAGAAGTGCCACAAAATCAGAATTACTGGAGATACCTTGCTTTGCCAAACAATCGGCAACTGAATTTGCCTCTGTTGGGATCTGGGAGTAGAGCCTTGTTGTTAAGGATCCTACGGAGAAGGAGCAGATTGATGCTCAAGGACAAGAATCCTATGACATTGTGGTCTTCATTACAGAGACCTAGCCTGATGTAAAATATTCTTCCTTCTCTCTCCCGTTTAAATTTACGTGTTGCGCCACTATCATTGGTTGCATTCGCACCTTTACAAAATTAACTGTTATTTTTCTTAGATACTTCTTGGGCTGACCATTTTATCAATATATATAAAAAAAAAATTGCTTGATGTAGAGTGAAATATATATGAGAAACCAGCATTTGTTGCTGCCAATATTTTCAAAGCATACCATATTAAAGTTCTCTCTGCATTGATTCTTGATAAGAAATATGCCCTTTTGACAAACCTAAAACTTTAAGAGAGAAACAATGGGAAAAATTGGCATTTAAGCACATTTAGAGAATTTAGAATATTGCTGTTATATATGTGTGTGTATTGTGTTGAATTGAGAGGTCTAGGCATTAAACCATTGTAATTTTTCCATTCTGGCTGAAGTAGCCAGATTGCTTCTTCCCAGCAAGGGAAACAGAATGCACAACTATCTCATTGTCTCTTTCTTGTTATTTTTGTTGAAACATAAGTTTATGGGCAATTGTTTCCTTTTAATGAATCCAAAAAAAAAAAAAAAAAAAAAAGAAGAAAAAAAAATCATGTGGAGGCTGCCATTAGGGTCTTTTGAGCCTTTTAATTTCATCATCATCACTAGCTACTTTATTTGTTGGAGATAAGTGAAGCTCACACAGGGACAGCAACATGGTTATAATTCTTTCTTGTTTTTTCCCTTTTCAATTGTCGAAGCAACAGTGAAACTTGAGTGGAGTATTGATACCTGGATATAATAGCTCTGTATTATGAGCTTACCTAAATTATGTTTGCTAAAAATAGGTAGGGTTGATGTATGAAAATATAACAGTAATTTGAACCTTATAAAGGGTAAGTGAAATATAATTAAAATTTTATTCCTGAATAGTATTTTGCAATTTTTGGCTGTATATATGAAATTTTAGTTAATTGAATGATGTATGTAATTTTTGAAAGTGGAGTTATTATAGTTAGTGCATATGTAATCATTAATGATTTGGAGTCAAATATCTACTTTATTATTATTATTAAATCAACTTTGGTTGTGTGGTTGTAATTGAGGTTGGTTAAATGAATTACTACCATATTCATGATATAGAAATTAAGAAGTGATCGGTGGAAGCATATGCTAATAATTAAGGCATTCTTTGGGATGCTAAAAAGGAAAAGAAAATAAAATGACACTATAAAAAATAATTAGTTTTACAAAATGAAATTGGTTGCTATTAGCAATAAATTTTGTAATAAATTTATGATTTCATTTTTTTATTAAAATAGTTAATTTAAAAAAAAAAGTTAAGCAACCAATTCAAGAATCGGTTGCTAAATTGATTGTTATTAGCAACTAATTTATAATTGGTTGCTAAATCGGTTGCTAATAGTAATCAATTTATAATTAGCTACTAAATCGATTGCTAATTGATATTAGAAAAATCTTAAATATAAGATTAGTAACTAACTTTAAAATCGATTGCTATTAGCAGTCGACTACGAAATCGGTTGCTAAAACCTACTGCTAATAGCAACTAATTTTAAAATTAATTACTAACAATAACTGATTTAGAAAGTTGGTTGCTAAATTAAATAATTATTTTAATTAGCTCTAGAGCTAGAAGCTGATTTGCAATCAGTTGCCAAAATCGGTTGTTATTTGCAATCGATTCCTAGCGTTAGTGGCCACAACCTTGTGAATTAATGATCTTGTTTGTGCCTTGTAACACCAATTTTTTAAGAAATATTAAATATGATTGTTACTAAAGTAGAAATATAATTTATCGAAGTTTTTGGGAGAAAGTTAAATTTGGAAATTGAATTTATAAGTGAAGAATTGAAGTTTTAGGTGTAAAATGGACTTTTAGGAAATTGAAGGACCAAAATGAAATTTGTTTAAAAAAGTTGAACAGTGGGTTGCACATCCATATTACTTCTCCAACAGCTTTAAAAATAAAAAAGAAATAGCAAAAAGGTAAAAGAAGAATTGGGAAAGAGAAGAAGGAAGGAAAAGAAGAAAAAGAGAAAGAGGGAGGAAGGATGGCCAGATTCTATAGAGTTTCTCTAGTGAGAGAGGATGCTAGCAACAGGAAAAGAAGGAATTTGCTTTGCAATATTAGAAATTTGAGAGAAAATGGAGAAGAAGTTGAATAGGAGCAGAGCAGGATTTCAGCAGGGGCAACAATTTTTTTATTCTTCCGAATGAGTTTGGTAGTTTTTTCACCAATGACTTTTGGATTTTTAAGGTCTATATGTCCAGAAGACATGGTTAAAATTTGGTAATTTTTCAATGGTTGAATTTGGAAAAATAAATTTTTGAACTTAGATTATTTGGATTGGAATTCTAGATTTTGGGCTGCATAAATTTAAGGAAATTAAATAGTTAGAATTTATTGTGTTAAAATTTGGTGAATTTTGAACTTGTGATTTGTGAGATATAAATTGTTTTGTTTGAGTTGTCTAAGTAAGAATTATTTCTGAAAAATTCAGCATTTGAAGGGTTGGATAGATATTTTGATATCTCATGATGTAGACGTAATTTGATGTTAAAATTTTTAATGATGTTGTATTTGAATGTCTTAAATATATGGTTAAAATTTACAATTTACCTGAAGGTTGAAATATTATATATAAATTTGAATGTACAAATTGCCATATTTGATATTAAGGATTGGGTAAAGTTAAATAAGTTATTTTGATAGAACTAAAATTATTTCGAGATAGGATATGAAATTTAGTGAATTTCTAAGTTATTGTGTATTATTTTTGAGAAATAAATATATGTTTTTTTATTTGGATTTGTGATGATATGGATATATTTTGAAATATTTTAATTGAGATTTGGGTAAGAAGTATTGAAAATAATATTTATATAGAGATATAAGTTAGGAATTTGTGTAAGTTGACATAATTATTGAGTTATGGATTGAGTTTTGTGACAGAGAGTACAGTTTAATTTAAGAGGAAATACTGTCGAATTTTTGTTAGATGTTAATATGGAATTGAAGTTTATGGATGAATTTGATTATAATTATATCATGATATTTTTAGGAGGAGTTTCTTAGTATGGTTTTAAATGGATGGAGAGATGGTATTTGTGAGTTGGTACCTTCAGTTTGGTGAGTAGTATTTACAATATATAGCATGAATTTGCTTCTCAATTAATTCTTACTCCTTTAGAAGCTATTATTTGCTTTGATATCGTTATTGTATTCTGATTATTGATTTCTCATTGTGATTTAATGTGATTTTAAGGTATAGTTGCTCATTCATATTTCATGCATTTAACAAGTTTAGAAAGAGAGTTACATGTTATGAGATAAAAGGAAAAATAACAAGTGGTAATGATATTAATAGCACATTATGGAGAGATAATAGCAAAGTTTAGTAGATATGATTTAATATTTTTGAGTTATGGCAAATATTATGAGTTTGTGGATTAGTATGATGATTACTTAGCTACTTTGGATAGCAATAAATTGATTATCACATTTATGTTATTGGAGATTGTGAGGTTCATAATCTATGGTTTTGAGGTTTATGATTTTAACAATTATGATACGCCCTTGTATCATTGTGAGATATTGAGTTATATTTAGCATATTTGCTCTCGTCATGAGAATGCCAATAGTTTAAGTATTACAGTAGGAAAGGGTTGCCCATAAAGAGATGGAGCTGCCATTGCGAGATTAACATAACATGGATATGATTTTGATATTTATTTTGATACTTTGGCATATCTTTGAATGTCAAGAGTTAATTATCGATATTTTTATATATGTGAGGAATGATTGGAGACTAAGAAGAGTTTAATTTAAGATTGGTATGGAGATTTTAGATTTTACTATAGCATAGCATACTTGTTGAAATTGATTATCCACTTTATTTAGCTTGTTCTAAAAATTTTATTATTGAATTTATTTGTTTAGCTTCTTATTCTCTAGTTCCCTCTATTGTGTGATGTGTATTGTAAATGCCAACTCACCGATTTTTTCCCTTGATGCTCACCTCTTCCAACTCACTAGATTTGTAGGTGATTTAAGTTGACGTTCATTATTAGTTTGACAGTTTTAGATGCTTTGATTGGCTAGAATCCATAATCTTGGGAAGCAAAGCAAGAATCATTTTCAGTAGGGAAAAGGGTGATACATGCCTCTAGCTTTTCGGCTATTCTTTGGGGTGTGGTTTCATAGGGGACACTTTTGTCAGGCAATGAAGCCGCATTCTTCCCCAATTATGGTTCTTTAGGTTTTTTCTCCTCCTCCCCCCCCCCCCCCCCACAAGGCCATTTGGTTTGGTCATCAATGCCATTGGAGCTACCTTATTCTGTGGTAGCGTTTCTCATCCAAGTTTAGGTTTGGGTTTGGATCTATTAAGCTAGGGTTTTGTTTGATTTGGGTTTGTTTTTTATGCTAGGGTTAGTATATGCTCTATTTCTTTTTGGCCATGGGCCTTTCTAATATATTATGTCACACCTTACCCTTTTGTAAGATATGACATGATCCCATAATATGCCTAATGAATTACCGAATTCCGTTTACCAATAATCCATTAAACATATTACAAGGAATTTTAAACAATTTCAAATTCACATTTTAAATTAATTGAGGTGATAAAAGATTTAAGAAAAATACTATGAAATTAATTAAGAAGGAAAATAAGCAATTTTTAAAGCTTAAAGAAATTTTACAAAAATTCAGCGTGGTGATGGCTAAATATTCAACAATCCAAAAATTTGAAAACCTGTTAAAAATCTGTACAATATATATATTTCACAATTCATCAACACAACATTCAAATAAACACTTTCTTCATTCACAATCCCAAAAGGAATAAATATTTACAAATTTACATTCATTGGAAATTAACAAAATAATATTACATCGTTTTTGTACAACTGCTCAAATGATTCTTACATACATACAGTCTTCATTTATATCAGAAACAAAATTCAAGAGAAGTACCCTAAAATTTATACCCTGTCTATCAAGGAGTACAACTTCTAATGTGTTCTCTCAGCTACTTTCTCTTTTCCCCTATCTGCGACAACATAGAAATAGCTATCGCTAAGTATTTAACTCAGTGGTGCACAACTTAATTATTTATAAAATCATCATAAAACATAATTAATCAAACCATGATAAATTATTCAAGATGCTCAAATTTTCCATCAAATATGAAAACAGTGATGATGTTCACAAACATTCACAATTTGTCATTCACAAAGCATTTATTTCACAACACATTTATCAAAACAATTAAAATCATTTGTGTTGCCAACTACACACAGTTTAAGTTATGACACAAAATTTCATGATCAATGCTGCATTGTACACCACGACAAAGCTATCTCAAACCCATAGCCGTTACTATTGGGGGAAGTAAGGCTAGCTAAAAAATATGAATGCATTCATCTGATCTCAACCTCAATTGGCAAGCCAGAGAGGGAAGGTAACAAATCAATCTCAACATCATTAATCGTTATTAATGAGGGAACAATCAAAGTTTGCCATGCCAACTGTGGCTTTAAAACAATTTAAAGCAATTTCCATTCAAATAACAATATCTCAAATCAACAAACTTCAACAAATAGGGTTGGCAACACATCAAATTCTCAAAGCACTTCTAAAATACATTCAATCCGGCCACTCCCTTGCTACAGTAAAATCAATGGCCAATATCTGCCTTTCCAACACAATAATATATTCTTTTTAGTATTCAAAATATTCTAAAAATAATGTAAACATCTCTCAAAGGTAAAGTAAATTCACATTTGTTTCATTTGCAAATTTAAAATACAAGAGAAATTCAAGTTGTGCACAAACCTTGTCTTAGACTCTTTTCTTTGGTCTATTCTTCCCTTCACTCTAAAGTATTCTTCTCCACTGAATATATAATTTCAAATGTCACAATACTGATTCCAATGTCCTCAATTCCAAATCAAATAAATCCCTAGTAATATTCCTAAAATAACTACATATTCTAACTTTTTCAGATTCAGGGCATCATTTAAACATAACTGTAAAATTAAATTTCAACCTAGTTCCAGTCATAATCTATCAAATTGATCTTTACGTAAGTTGTTTCTCTATGCCTTAGCTTTAATTATCATTTTGAATCACTCAATTTGGAGATTTAGATCATTAGCTATGATCAAAATATTAGGCACTGCTCCTTGTGTCTTACCCTGCGATTCTTAGGTTTTCCAAATTTTCACCTAAATTTACATTCCATATCTGAGCACCTTATGCTCAAAATTTGTACCAGGTTTCTAAAACAAAGTTTTATACCTTTGTATTAAGTTTCTAAATCATTTTGTAGCACCTCAATTGGAGATGTACAAAGGAAGTTATGCACTATTTACTATTCGGAGGTCACAGGGCAAAATTGCTAAGTTGCAGGAAATTCCAGTTTTAAGTTTTTGATATACTCTAATATTTCAACCAATTTTCCTTTACATCTGGGTCTAGGTCAAAACATGAAAGTTGTATTTCTATGTCTTATGGTTATTTTGGCTTTGGAATCACTCAATTTGCATTTATTTAGCTTTAGTTATGGTCATTTTGCCAAAACTATTTAGGTGATAATTTCTCAAGTTTCAGGGCAGTTCCAGAATCCAGTTAGATTTCTGGACTCACATTTTCTAGCTAATTTGGGTAAGTTAAAACCATAATTTGGCATTATGGTCTCCATATGAATTGTTTCCCTGTGTCTCAAGATTACACAGGTTTAAGAATCTCTCAATTTGGAGTTTTGTAGAGTGAGTTATGGTCAATTAAGTATGTACTGTTCATTTGGTCAGTTTTCCAAACTCCAAGTTTACATTGCCAGATTCTAGCCCTAATTGAGGTACTTCTGGCCATTTTCAGGTCAAGTGTTCTACATAAAAGTTTTAGCATTTTGTCTTAGTTTCATTTTCCGTTAGTTTCACATCAATTGGAGTTATGTAGCTCAAGTTATAGGCAAATAACCCCACTAGACTCAAGTTGTCCAGATTCAACACTTAGGTACCACTTCAATTCACTTAATTTCT
>NC_079504.1:46178323-46253728 GCF_030052815.1 Hevea brasiliensis | reverse complement strand
AAATAATCTGAGACAACCTAGAAAGTATTGAGAAAATACTAAAAGATTAACAAAGAAAATTATAAGATACATAAATATTGCAAATGTGGCTTACATAATAATATAAGCATAAATTTATTATTTTTAGATCATTTTTTTCTATGTACATTATTACTGTATATTGGCAAAATAAACATTTCCAAAGAAGACTAAATTAGGATAAAACATATTAAATTTTAGAAACCGCATGTGAAGTATAAATAAATCTTAATTATTTGAATTATGTTTTATTTTTATCTTTATTTATATATTATTTCCCTGTTATATTATTGCACCACTAAGCAGTAATGCTTAGCGCGATGGAATTGTTTCTCACAGTAATCAAGGTAAAGCCCAGATAAAAATATTAAACAGAAAATTTTGGAGTTCTGATCTGCAGAAGTGTCTGAAGTATTCAAGGTTGTCACCTCCTCAGCAATGCATGTAGATAGGGCCCATATAGATTATATTTTATATTTTGTATAAAATACTTAGATATTATATTGTAATGTATATTATGAATAGGTAATTAATAGGAATGCGATGTAAATTAATTAATTAGATTTTTCATATGTAATTAATTTATATATCATGTAAATTATGAAAATTTGTAATTATTTTATAAATTATATAAATTAAGGAAATTTGAAAATTTTGCTTATGTAATTTGAGAATGTTTACATATGAATTGAGTATGAATGGAAATGTATGGAAATGATTATGAAATTGAAATGTATGGATGAGATTTGAAATATGAGAAAATTATGAGAATGATTGATGAGATCATTATGATTAGCATGGATAAGATTTTATTTTAAAAATATTGTTGAATTTCAAATAGGTGAATATTGAAATACGCCAAACGATAATAAAATAGGGGAAACTCCGCTGGTTTCTCCATCGAAAAATAATTGATATTAAAGATATAATAAGATCAAATTATTAAAATAATAAAGAAAGACAAGATATGGTGTTCCAGCACCGAGTGTGACACACTTCGCTCGGCTACACTGTAGTCGGGTTAGGGGTGTTACATTTATTGGTATCAGAGCGCGGTTTAGGCGTTCCTAGGCATAGATAGATAGAATAAGATTGTGTGCATGACATGCATTGCATTCATATGAGTCGAGGTAACACTAATGCAGATCTATTTTCTTGGTTATTTTAGGTTAAGGTGTGGACTTAGAATCGTAGAGGGCAGTAGAAGAAGAAGTAGTAAGTCGTATCCCGACTGGGAGTGATATTGGAAATCGGGGAAATCCTGCTCGACCAGTGCAAGAGGTGCCTGTACAACCCCAACAGGCCTTGTTTGAGCAAATGACTGAATTTTTTCAACAGATGACTGGGGTTATTCCACCACCGCCTCAGCGAAAATCACCTCTAGGAAAAATTAGGAAGTATGAAGCTGTAGATTTCAATGGTAAAAAGGAAGACAATTCTTTAGTAGCTGAGTATTGGTTAGAAAGGACTGAAAGAGTCCTGCAGCAGCTCCATTGCACACCAGAACAGAGTTTGGAGTGTGCAGTTTCATTATTACAAGAAGCTGCATATCGATGGTGGGATGTCGTAACCAAGGTAGTGCCACTAGCCGACTTAACTTGGGAATTCTTTCTGATAGAGTTCAGAAAGAAATATATTAGCTGTGTTTATGAAGAGGAATAGAAGAGGAGTGGTGATCAGCAAAAGAGGAAATTTGGATAGTCTAGTAATAAGAGGCCGAGAGAACAGTTAAGTCAGACATTTGATCAAAGTAGGAGATCTAGAATCAGGCCTATACCCAGAAGAGATCAATCAGAAACACTAGTAGTGAGTGCGCCAAGATTAGCAAGAAAATGTGGCCATTGTAACAAGTGGCATAAAGGTGAATGTAGGGGATTGATTGGAGCCTGTTATAGATGTGGAGCCATAGACCATCGTTTGAAAGATTGTCCCAAGAGGAATTTACCACGGACCTAGACAGAGGTCATGGAAGGACCAAGTACAATAGTAACACCACTTCCAAATGTCACCCAAGCCGGAGAGAAGCAAGGAGCCCCATATGTGAATTTGAGGTAAAGTATTTCCTTTATGATATGCCTAAGTGTATAATGATAGATTCAAAAAAACTAAATAGTACCATATATATAAAAGAAGTAGACAGAGGGAGCAATAGAAAGGTAAAAGAATTATCTCAGAATCCAAAACACCTAGTAAATTTCGAGGACGAAATTTAAATTAGAAGGGAAGAATTGTAACACCCTCACTGTAGCAATTACGTACATTATACTGTTCCGATGACCGGTGTTGGTCCGGACAGCTAGAACGTCTGGAAAAATAATTAGACTAGAGTGGGGAGTCATAAATAACTCAAATATTAATAAGAAAAATTTAGAAAAAATTTTAGAAATAAAATACAACCAAGTTAAATGAGCCAATGCCCTAGCGATGGGTAACCCAGTGAGAAGTTGCGGTTCTCACAACTAGGAGCCCTAGACCCGGGAGAAAATTCATAAAATAATTTTTGAGACTCCAAAGAAGAGTCATTGAGGTTTCTATGACATTAGAATGTCAAGAAAAGGTTTAGAAAAATTTTTCAATCGGCACAGACAATTTTAGTCTGTTAAGCCAAACAGAGGGCATTTTGGTCATTTCGTCTTCAGAGATGATTTTTGACCGACTTGTCCAGTTAAGTAAATAATTATTATGATCTAAAATATAAATAAATATTGCTAAAAATTAAATTGAAAATGAGTACAAAAGAAAAGAAAAAAAATGAAAGAAAATATCTAATTATGACATCATATGATGTCATTAAAATGCTCCCACCAATCACCATTTAATAAGTAATCATAAAAGAGATAAAAAGGGATAAAAACAAATGAAAAACTCATTCAGCTTCCCCATTTTCTGCAGCTAGCCGAGACTCCATTAGAGCACACTTTACCATTTTTTTTCTTTCACTTAATTTCCTAGCCAAACTTACCCCATAACCTTAGGATCTCTTCACTAAAAATGTTCCCTACACCTTGAGGAAGCTTTGGGCAGCAATTTGAAGATGAAAAATTGAAGTTGACAAGAAGGAGAAAGAGCCAAGTTAAGGTTAGTGCATATTAACCTTTAAATCTTGTTTATTCCTTAAAAGTTAGCTTAAATATGAGCAAATGATTAAGAGATTGAAAGAAATCATGTATAAAAGTGAGAGGAAAAATTTGGGCTGCAACCATAAAAGGAGGAATTGAAGTGTTTTGTTGCTAGTAAACTTGATAAATTGCTTGAATATGATGATAAGTATGGTTAGTATATTCAATTGGTTTGTGTGGCATGAATTTTGAAATTTGAGCTAGGGTTTTGAGGAGAAAATTTGGGATTTGCTAAATTGTTGATAAATTGATGATACTGAGGTTAATTATGGATTATTTGAAGTGTATTGAATGTGATTGAAGTTGGTAGTAGTGTGGAATGGGAGGTATTGGAAGTGTTGTGTTCATGCAGGATTTTCTGGACTTTGAGTCCAGTACCTAAATGTGACCATAAGTAGAGATAGGTTACTCCAATTGGTGTGAAGCCAATTGGACATTAAACTTAGGACATAATGACACATTTTTGGTGAAGAAACCCTGCCCAGAAAACCCACCTAAGTTGACGTAAAAATTGCTTCAATCCGGGTAACACAATCTGTCCCTGGAAAATGACCAAATGAATAGTATTCATTCATTTGATCATAACTCAGTGAAGAAAGGTCCAATTGACCTGAAATTTTACCAGAAACAAGCTGAGATATAGGCCAACAACTTTCATGAGGAACACAAATCCAAATTCTAACCATAACCTAGTCAAATTGCCAACCAAACTTAGGTCACCAAATCTGGCAGAACCAAATTGCCCAGAAAATCTGGGTACAGGTCACTCCGGCCAGTTATGGTAAAATGACCATAACTTGAGCTACAAAACTCCAAATGGAGTGATTCGAAAAAAGAAATTCAACTAGACAAAATAAGGAACAACTTTCATGTTTATCATTTTGCCAAATTCCCACTACAAAAATGACCAATGGAACAGTAAATACAAAGCATGAAAACTGAAAATTCTGCCCAATTAACATTAAGCTTGGAAATGGTATTGGCAACTAATACCAAGAAATTTTGAATGCAAAATATGGTATCTTGGAGAAATTAGGTTCAATAAATTTATTATGTATTAAAAAGTCAACAATTTGAGTGAATAGTAATGTGAATAGTAATACAAAGACACAAAGTATGATAACTAAATTGGTAGAAGAAATTAAGGTATGAAATTTGGAATCCATGAAACATGCATGGATTACTTGGAATAGGAATAGTAATTCACCTAAATGGCTTAATGAACATTTAATTTATGTGAGTATATAGTTAAGATTTATTTCCATTACTAGTAGGTCTAATAAAACATAAGTAATACCACTTGAATATGAAATGACATTAACCTAGATGGATTGTTGAGTATAAATGGGATGAGGTTTACATTAGGATTTATGTTTCCATTACAAATAAAATAATAACACCTTGTATGAGTTATGAATTCATATAAATATTGTAATGAATAAATGAATCACATGAAAATATGAATGGAACATTAGTTTTCTTTATAAGAGAAAGGAAGAATGTTTTGAGTACAATGGTATATGAACACCATTGTTGTGAATTGTGATCCATATGAATGATGTAAGGAATGTATGAATATTATGATGAATGTATAAATTATGAAATTTATCATGAAATAATAAAGTTATAAAACACAATATATTAATATTTAATGATATTATGTGCCCTTGTATTGCCTAGACATGTGTGTCAGATTGGATAGTTTGGCATGCCAATAGGGTATTGTTTTAGCAGTACTGCAAAAGGCTTTATGCCTATATTCATGGCTTTATGCCCGTATTCATGGCTTTTATGCCCGTACTCATGGCTTAATGCCCAATTATGTGTTATCATGGCTTTTTAGCCATACTGACTGCATACGTAGTTGACGTTTTGCGTCCCATGGTATGACGGCCCGAGGCACCGCGATGTCCAGTGCCAACGACCCGTTATCCAGTTTAGTCAGCCTGTTATAGGTTACTTGGGCAATGAAATTTATTGAAATAAGTTAAGAATATTATTAATTAAAAATATTAGAAATTAAATAAATAAGATGACCTAAAATAAATTAGAATAGTTATTTATTAGAAAGAATCGAAATGAACTGGACTGATATTAAAATTTACTTATTATGAAATAATCTGAGACAACCTATAAAGTATTGAGAAAATGCTAAAAGATTAACAAAGAAAATTATAACATACATAAATATTGCAAATGTGGCTTACATAATAATATAAGCATAAATTTATTATTTTTAGATCATTTTTTTATGTACATTATTACTGTACATTGGCAAAATAAACATTTCCAAAGAAGACTAAATTAGGATAAAACATATTAAATTTTAGAAACCGCATGTGAAGTATAAATAAATCTTAATTATTTGAATTATGTTTTATTTCTATCTTTATTTGTATATTATTTCCTTGTTATATTATTGCACCACTAAGCAGCAATGCTTTGCACGATGGAATTGTTTCCTCGCGCAGATACTGAAGGTAAAGCCCAGATAAAAATATTAAACAGAAAATTTTGGAGTTCTGATCTGCAGAAGTGTCTGAAGTATTCAAGGTTGTCACCTCCTCAGCAATGCATGTAGATAGGGCCCATATAGATTGTATTTTATATTTTGTATAAAATGCTTATGTGGGGCAAGGGGCGGGGGCGTGAGGCGAAATATCATCCATTAGAATTATATAAAATGCACCAGGTAATGCCCAGGAAAGATGGTGGAGTCACAATGGTCTCACTTAAGTACCACCTCCTTAGACAGCATTTCCTAGACATGCACTTCATACAATCCTAATAGAATCAAACCACTGGTAAGTACCATCTTCCCATAACACTACCACGGTACTAAGGATTTATGCCACAAAGGCATAGATAGACAGGAGTCACCACCCGGGTAATAACTGGGACATATTCAGTGTTTCTTCCGAGGGTCATGGATGGCAACTTACTCCTTGCAGAGTTTCCACAACCGTCATTACCATAGCCCAATATCTAGGTTCAGGATAGTGGGTACGTAAGGGGAAGGTGTTAGGCACCCCTTACGCCTGGTCTAACCTCGTTAATTCGAGTGCCAGTCCTCTACTAATGTTTCTAGAAGTCTTGTTTATTATTCCTTTATTAAACTTTATCCTAAAAATGCAATTCTAATCCTACACACGCAAGTAATTCACAAAAGGATTGTTGTTTACACACAATTTTCATGCACAAGTAATTCCTATCTATGAGGTTGCTAATTATTTAAATGATATTTACCAGATGACTAAAATTAATTTATTATTGAGAATTTAATTTACAAACAAATTCAATTTCAAATAACCCTACGTTTCTATTTAACATAATTAATTAATTTTCACCAAGTTACCCTAAGGATAATTAAACTATGTTAATTATGTACATGTGTAATTTATTCTAATATCACATAAGGCCCAAATAATCACAACTTAATAAAGATTTCTAACATGCAAATTTATTTTATAATTACCAAGTATTAAATTAAATTTATTTACGTGCCAATGTTAGTTTAATTTACAAACAAGATTAATTTTAATTTACAAAGTATTTATTTAAATTAATTACATGCAAAAGTCAGTTAAATTAAAAATAAAGTTAATTTTAATTTACCAAATAAAAGTTCTATTATTACTACAATTTTATGCCAATGGTTATTCGAGAAGTTTAGAGCTACTTACCTATTGGTAAATGCAGTTGCCATTGGGGCAAGTTACCCTTAAAAAATGGTCTTCTCTTCTAGTATGGCAATGATATCCCTGGCTTACTCCCGTTTAGCTCCATATAAGCTCCACGCAAATGCCCTCTTTGGTACTTACCTTAGGGCTACTTAGCAATTTTGTTTGTAATAAAAAAAAAATAAAGAAACTAAAAAAAAATAAAAGAAATAAAGAAAATATTAATAAAAATTTACATTGGATTCTAACTCTGGTCTCCTAAAGGGTTAAGATTCCTAATTAGTTACAACTACCTAATGGTTTAAGTCTTCTAACATGATCCAAACACTTCATAACACTTCTTGAATTAAAAGAACACAGAAAAATAGATCAAATATCAATTAAAAGCCAAGAAAATACAAGAACATGCATAAATATACAATTTCTAAATTCTGGCAGATTAACGGTAGCAAGAAATTCGATTTTTTAAAAATAGTTATACATGCCTAAAAATCATAAAAAAAATTACAGAAGATATCCTACATATCATACAAGATCATAAAATTTATAAATCAAATAAAACCTTAGCCGAATGGTCTACATAAATCGTAACTTTTCTAAGTGACAGAATCGTACTACTTTTTTGTAAAATTCATAACTCTTTAACCACAACAGATATAAATGCAAAGCCAGTTGAAAAAGATTTATAAGATTCTAAAGTTAATTTTAGACACTAGATTTGCACAAAAATATTAAGGAACAAGGGAGATATGGGCTCCACAAGTCGGATATCCTGCAAATCAGATTTTACTGGAACCCTAACTTCAAATAGCCATAACTTACAAAATATTAAAACTTTTTTAGTGATTCTTGAGCCTAAAATTAATGGAATTTCGTGTAGAATATGAATATAATTTTTAAAAATTTTTTACAGATTCAGAAAATAAAGAAAAATAATAAAAATACGAGAGACAGAAACTAAACATGTGCAGAGTTGCGTATCCCCTCAAATTAAACATGATTACATGATCAATATGAACATATAAAATAAATTGAAGACAAAGAGCATAGAATTAAAATATTGTGTGGCACAGATCTTGAAAAGAAAACAATAAAAACTGACCTTCCAGAAATCTTGTATGAAAATCTTCTTGAAGAAAAGAAAAAATAAAGAACTCAAAGAGTCTTGAATATCTCTAAATTTCCTATAGCTCTGAATTTTCTCTTCCTCTTTCCTCCCCATCCTCCCCTCTTCCCTTCTCTAGTAGGGTATTTATAGGGTTTTGGGAGAGAGGTGTGATAAGGTTTGGAGTCTTAGGGTGATAAAGTTTTAGATGACTTAAACAACTACGATTGCAGAATTCTAATAAGACTGGGATATGGGTGAGGTGTTTTAACCAATAGGAAGACAGGAAAAAATGGAAGGCACCAATAGGGAGTGAGGAAGAGGTGTGGTAGGGTTTGGAGTCTTAGGGTGATAAAGTTTAGATGACTTAAACAACTACGATTGCAGAATTTGAATAAAACTGGGATATGGGTGAGGTGTTTCAACCAATAGGAAGACAGGAAAAAATGGAAGGCACCAATAGGGAGTGAGGAAGAGAGTGGAGCTAAGGAGGAGAGAGATATTTTGTTATTTTAATTTGTAGAAAATAATTAAATGGGTCCCATTTAAAATTCCTAACTAGGCTTTCTTAGGCCCATGGAGCTCAATTAAACTTAGTTAGATTCATTTAAGAACTACCCATATTAAATTTAAACAAAATAAAATTTTATTTAAATTTAATTAAATTAATTTCCCCAAAACTTTATTATTATTTTTATTTTTTTCAAGATCATGCCACAGAATTAATAATTCAGCTCCATGCCTCCAATTACATCTTACAGTCATATAATTTTTCATCATCGGGTTTCCCACGGCCTCAATGCACATACTCATCACAAAATAAGGGTCTACAGCTTAGATATTGTATTGTAATGTATATTATGAACAGGTAATTAATAGGAATGCGATGTAAATTAATTAATTAGCTTTTTTATATGTAATTAATTTATATATCATGTAAATTATGAAATTTTGTAATTATTTTGTAAATTATATAAATTAAGGAAATTTAAAAATTTTTCTTATGTAATTTGAGAATGTTTACATATGAATTGAGTATGAATGGAAATGTATGGAAATGATTATGAAATTGAAATGTATGGATGAGATTTGAAATATGAGAAAATTATGAGAATGATTGATGAGATCATTATGATTAGCATGGATAAGATTTTATTTTGAAAATATTATTGAATTTCAAACAGGTGAATATTGAAATACGCCAAACAATAATAAAATAGGGGAAACTCCGCTGGTTTTTCCATCGAAAAATAATTGATATTAAAAATATAACAAGATCAAATTATTAAAATAATAAAAAAAGACAAGATATGGTGTTCTGGCACCGAGTGTGACACACTTCGCTCGGCTACACTGTAGTCGGGTTAGGGGTGTTACAAAAGTTCTTTGAGAACAATGATATAAAGGATAATTAATGTGAATTGTAATCATATATATGATCAAATGAATGTATACATTATGATTGAAAATTATTATGAAATAATGAAGTCATAAAACACAATATATTAATATTTAATGATATTATGTGCCCTTGTATTGCCTAGACATGTGTGTCAGATTGGATAGTTTGGCATGCCAATAGGGTATAGTTTTAGCAGTACTGCGAAAGGCTTTATGCCTGCACTCATGGCTTAATGCCCGATTATGTGTTATAATGGCTTTTTAGCCATACTGATTGCATACATGGTTGACGTTTTGCGTCCCATGGTATGACAGCCCGAGGCACTGCGGTGTCCAGTGCCAACGACCAGTTATCCAGTTTAGTCAGCCTATCGTAGGTTACTTGGACAATCTAATTTATTAAAATAAGTTATGAATATTAGCAATTAAAAATACTAAAAAGTAAATAAATGAGAAAAGTTCTGAAATAAATTAGATTAGCTCCAAAAATTTGTTCCTTAGAATGATTTAAAGTAAATTAAACTAGTTCTAAAATTTTTAAATATTACGAAATGATTGTAAACAACTTAGAAAGTATCAAGGAAGTGATAAGAAGACTAGTAGAAGAATGATAACTTAAATAATATTACAAATGTGATTTTCATAAGAATATAAGTATAAGTATAAATTTTAGATTTATTTGTATATTATATAAATGATTATTGTAAACTTATGAAAGAAGTGATTCTAGAGAGCAACATAAATGACGAAAGATATATTGTATGGAAAATTTTATATAAACCCAGTAAAATTCTTGAGTATAGAAAATATGCTTCAATTATTTTTACTTGTTATATTATTTCCTTGTTATATTATTGCACCACTAAGCAGCAATGCTTAGCGCAATGGATTTGTTTCCTCACGTAGGTACTGAAGTTGAAGCCCAGCGAATACCAAACAGAGATTTTGGAGTTCTGATCTGCAGAGTGTTCAAGGTTGTCACCTCCTCAACAATGCATATAGATAGGGCCCATATAGATTATATTATGTATTCTGTACATTATAATTAGTTATTATTTGTAATGTAAACTATGAATTATATGTTGAAATATAGATCATGTAAATTATGAATTTATGTAATCAGTTTGTAAATCATGTAAATTAATGAAACTTGACAATTTATATATATAAATTATGCATGAATGGAAATGCATGGAAATGAATTTGAAATTGAGATGTATGAATGAGATGTGAATTATGAGATGGTTATGAGAACAAATGATGATATTTTTATTGTAAAATATTATTGAAAATTTCAAGCAGGTGAATAGTAAAATACGTCAACTGATAATAAAATAGGGGAAACTCCGCTGGTTTCTCCGTAAAAAAATAATTGATATTAAAATATAATGAGATCAAGTTATTAAAGGAATAAAGTAAAATAAGATAGGGTGCTCCGGCACCGAATGTAGCACGCCTCGCTCAGCTACACTGTAGTCGGGTGAGGGGTGTTACAGCTCTTCCCACTAGTTTGAAGAATGGGTTTCTCTCTCTCCACCTCCAAGCGAATATATATGTATATTATCACCTCTCAACCTCCTATGGTTTCCTTTTTATGCATATTGGTGAGTTATGTACAGGAAGAAGTTTTAGGGATCTACTTTTGTTTAGTGTCTGTATCTTTGTTTGGTTTGTTTGTTGGTGCTAGTTTTCATTTATGAGTTCACAAGAGAAGAAAGGTTATCTCAGGGTCCTTCTATTGACCCTTGATGGTGTTTGATGACCCTATAGCTATAGGAGGTTGAGAGGTGATACATGCATTTTATATAGTCATTTAGGTAGAATTTCATAGTCATTTTATTCGTTTGGTAGTCATATTTAGTTTATTTTATTAGTTATTTAGTTAATTTTTTATAATTGTCAATTTTTGGATTAATTTATAATTTTATTTTTATTTTGTAGATAAAATGGTATTCTGAGGGACTAAAAGGTAATTATGCAAGTGATGAGTAATTTTCAGGCCCAAAAGTGCTAAAAATTGAAGCCTGAAAATTTGAGATTTTGAAGGTTGCCAAACTCTACACAAGATGTTGCACAACTTGTGCAATTTTCATAAAGAAATTAGAAAGAATTTTGAGACTTGCCAAAAGTTGCATAGGATAGTGCACAACCTATGCACCTGCTTACGTGAGAACCTAGAATAACAATTGAGAATTATTGAAAGTTGCATCGGATGCTGCACAGCTTGTGCACCTTCACGGGAGAAAGCTTGAACTTGCTAAGACATGCATAGGATGTCGCACAGCCTATGCATCTTCACAGAAACCAATCTGAACATGTTGAAACTTGCACAACCTTCTACACAGCCTATGCAACTCGTCTGTGCACCTTCATAGAAAATTGCAAGAACATGCTAAAACCTGCACAGCTTATGCAGCATCATGGAAAATCTCTGGAGCTTTTTTAAATGTGCATAAGATCTTACACAGGCATTGCATAACCTATGCACTTCCTCATTAATTGGCCGAAGGAGGGAATATTCTCACATGTGTAGTGACCTCATACACACTATTTTTAGACTATCCTAGGGTATTTTGTTAAGGGGCTTAAAAACCACTCTTACCTCATTTTTGCAATAAGGAGAAATAATTGAAAAGGAAAGAAAGAGAGGAAAGGGAGTCATCACCTTCCATTTCTAGATCAGAAATTGCATTCTTTTTCTTCTTTCTTCATATTTTTTGAACTTCTTCTACTAAGTTTCTTCAATCTTAGTTTATTTTCATAATTTATTTCCTCTTTTGCTTAGAATTTCCTATACTAAATATGGATAGTGAGTAGTATTTTAAGATTTTAAAGTTGGATATATAATATTTAAGATATTTTGTGGATTTGAGATGGTTAGTCCAAATTTTATGGTTATTATGAGGTTTTATCCATTTCTTGTGTACCTAATGACATGCTTAGTATAAGATCCCATTTAGTTTTATTCTTAATCCTTGGTTGAAGCATCAAAAGGAGAAAATCTAGTGACATATAATCAAGAAATTAGACTTAATTAACTTAGATCTAGAAATAGATTAAGGAATTAAGAGAGTTAATAGATTGAGTAAAGAACATAATGGGTCTTGGTTAATTTTAAACTCTGTGAAAGTGGGATTTAATTAATCAAGGCACTCTTTGTCTCACTCGAAAGATTTTTTAAAGGATTTGATAATTAATCTCCTTAAAACACATAATTTTCATATTTTTGGCTAACTAATCAAAATCGTAAAATAGCTTAAATATGAACCCTATAACTCTAGAATCACCCTTTTACCATTGTTGATTGCTAATTGATTTTAATTACTTGTTACTTTTATTCTTGCCATATTGTATTTAGGTCAATCTATTTCTTATAATTTTAGTGAAATTTTCTATTCAAGCAATTTCTTTATTGAATTTACGAATATACCCTCTTATTCCCAATCTCTTCATTTAATTAATTGTTAGTCCAAATTTAATTTAGATTAGTACATTTTTATATCAAAAATTCAATTTATGGCACAACTCTTTGAGGGATTGATATCTTTTCTATACTACTTGAGTGATCTGTGCACTTGTTGTTGGGCCACATCAAGTTTTTGGCGCTGTTGTTAGGGAGTTATTTATTTAAGATTAAAATTTTGGTTATTTTATTTATTTTTAGATTTTTATTTTTATTATCTTTTCACTTTGTGTTTTATTGTTCTTTTTAGGTACTTTTTAATCTTTTATGAGAAGAGCCAAAAGCACAAGTGACAACTCCTTTATATAATCCTAAAATAGAGAAGTTCTATAGAGCCAACAAAAAAGAAACCAGAAGAAGAAAAGAAGTTTTGAGAGCAGTTGAAGTTGAAACAGAAATGGCTAAAGAAAGAATTCAAATTGGTGGTGGTAATGGTGTAAATAATCAAAACAATGAGAATGAAGCTCATGGGGAGAAGTAATCAATGCTAATGTGCTTAGGGGAAGTATGATGGATCATGCATTCCCTTGTTTTGATGATTTGAGAGAGAGCATAGCAAGACCAAGAATTGATGCAAATAGCTATAAGATGAATTTTGGGGTACTTCAAATGATTCAGAATTCTCAACTTGGGGGGTCATCCTTCAGAAAATCCTCACACCCATCTTAAGAAGTTCGTTATGATTTGTGACATGCAAAAGCAACTAGGAGTGTCTGATGATGCAGTAAGGTTGAAATTGTTTCCATTCTCTTTGAAGGATAGCGCATTGGATTGGCTTGATTCTCTACCTCATAATTGTATTATAAATTGGGAGCAGCTCACTAATGCATTTCTTGCATAATATTTTCCACCTAGAAAAATGACAGCTTGCAGGAACAAGAGAAGATGAAACCCTCTATGAGTCATGGAAGAGATGGAAGGAGTTGGAGAGATAATGTCCACATCATGCTATTCCTAAATGGATGATAAATTAGAATTTTTATACAAATGTCACTCTTGCTATCAGAGGAATTATTAATGCTCAAACTGGAGGAGAATTCATCATAAAGCATGAAGATGAAGTTTATGAGCTATTGGAGAAAATTATAAAGAACACACATCTTTGGAGTAGTCTAAGAGGGCCAGCTCTAACTCAAAAGAAGCAAGCTACTGGAATGTATGATCTTGATCCATTCAATAAGATTAATGCTAAATTTGATGCACTTATAAATGTCTTAGCAAAGAAGATGGAGGATTTAAGTATGCTAGTCACTTCATCATCCTCTAAAAATTCTCAACAGATTATTTATTCAGAAGGAACTACTAACTGTGGAGCAGATTATGGTGAGTAGGCTGCTTACGTTGGGAATTATGGAAACAAGCAGATTAGAAATCCTTATTCTCAAACATATAATCCAGGTTGGAGGAATCATCCCAATTTTTCATGGGGTAATCAGCAAAATCTAGTTCCAACTCAAAATTTTCAATCACAATAGCAAAGGAATCCTTAGTAGCAAAATAGACAATCATTGCCTAATTTTCAACAAAGGAATGCAAATCCTACAGCTCTACCTAAATAGTAAGAGCAATGTTATACCACAGAAGCTTTGTTATAACAAATCTTTTCTAATCAAACTAAGCATGACAAAGAGATGAGAGAGATGAAAGTAAGATTAGAGCAAATGCAAACATACAATAGAATGCTGGAAAATTAGATTGCACAGCAAGCAAGCTCTTCAGGTACACAATATATGGGAAAGCCTTTAAGTCAACCAGAAAACCCAAGGGAACATCATCAAGCTATCACGTTAAGGAGTGAAAAGGTAATAAACAATGAGAAGAGTGAAAATGTGAGAAGAAAGAAAATCAGAAAGATGTTGAGGGAGATAAAAAACAAGAGAGTGAAAAAGAAGAGGGTTCAAGAAAAATTAAAGAGGAGGTTGAAGAGAAAGAAGAGAAATATATACCTCCAAAGTCTTACAAGCCACAGCTTTCCTTTCCACAAAGATTCCAAAAAGCTAGACTTGATAAGTAATTTGGAAAGTTCTTAGAGGTTTTGAAAAAGTTTTACATCAATGTGCCTTTCATTGATGCTCTTTTACAAATGCCTTCCTATGCAAAATTCTTGAAAGAAATACTCTCAAACAAGAGAAGACTTAAAGATCATGAGACTGTAGCTTTGACAGAATACTGTAGTGCCATACTATAAAAGAAGCTTCCTCCTAAGCTCAAAAATTAGGGAAGCTTTCCAATTCCATGCCATATTGGAGAATCATGTTCTAACTAAGGCTCTATGTGATTTAGGGGCAAGTGTAAGCCTCATACCTCTCTCCATATATGAAAAGCTCAACATAAGAGATCTTAAGCCAACCCACATTTCTCTTCAGTTAGCAGATAGATCAATTAAATATCCAAAAAAGATTTTAGAGAATGTGCCTTTGAAGGTTGGAAAATTATACATACCAATTGACTTTGTCATTTTGGACATGGAGGAGGATTCTAACATCCCAATTATTTTAGAGAGGCCCTTTCTAGCTACAGCTGGAGCATTAATTGATGTCAAGGGTGAAAAGTTGACTCTTTGTGACACCCCTTACCCGACTACAGTGTAGCCGAGCAAGTTATGCCACTCAGTGTGCCGGAGCACTCTATTTTATCTTAATTCATTTTTATCATAGTTTTGAAAATAATTTGTGAAATATAATTCATTTATTGAAATTGTAATTTATTTGAGGTTCCGAAAATTTTAAAGAAAATCCGGCAGAGTACCGGCTAAAAATAGAGAAAACCGTTCTTCGGAACCTGTGAAAAACACTTCCTATATTCTTATTCATTCATCTCAACTCCATTTATCAAAATCTCAATATTTTTCAGTTCACATTCATTTCTCAATCATTCATTTCATGTGATAATCATATATATATCACAGATAAACATTCACTTTTTCATTTACAAACACAATTCTCATTATTTACATGAGCATCAAATTACATTTCATAAGTTCATTTACACATGAGAAAATAAGATCAATTACAAAATACCAAAATGACACCTAGTGTCCTACCAATGCAATCAGTAGCTTTGTGAGGTGACACGGACACTATGCAGAATCGAGGATGGACTTACCCAATCGTGGTCTCGGCTCTCGATCGATATCTTGATTACCTCAGCGTTGCAAAGCGACGCGCTAAGCATAAAGCTTAGTGGTGCAATTTATAAAATAGAAAGAATTAATATGCAAATAAAAATCATAATTTCTTAGCCATTGTGTTCATAAGAACAATAATTACCAACTTAATGTTTAGTCGAGGGCTAATTACATTTTATGATATTAACTTCTTCATGCATTTTGTTTATTTATTTTCTTCATGATCTTGAGTTTCTTTGTATTCTATCGTAATCATTTACGATATTTAATTTTTCGTATTTTCTTTAACAATCAATTCAATTACAGTTATACTTTTCCATGCCCAAGTAACCTATACAAATTGACCGATGGATAAACGAGTAAACTAGCACCGGGTACTGTGTACCTCATCGTCACACCATCGGTCACAATGTGTCTCCGGTGTGCAAACAGAATGGCTAATAAGCCATATAAGCAATAAGGCATAAAGCCAAGTAAAACATCATAATCAGTATAGCCATAGGCTATCACATCAGAATGGCAATAAAGCCATACATCATACGCAGATCGCTATCGTAACCCTATTGGCATGCCAACCTATTCAAACCAATCACATTAGGCCTACTAGGGCATTTGATACTTTTGAATTCTTCAATTTTTGAATTTCAAGTTTTTATGTCACTATTCACTTCAATAGTCAACAAAAAGTTGACTTTTGCATAGATCATGGGTGCATTGGTTTTAACACTCCCAATGTACCACATTTTGCATTTAAAACTTGTTGGTTTTGGTCACTTTCTCAAAGCTTAGGTCATTTTGTACAAATTGCCAATTTTCGGTTTTGGTACTCCGAAGTTGCACTGTTCTATTGGTCGATCTACTGTTGGAATTTGACAAAACTTCCTTCATAGAAAATGTTTCTTATTTTGTCTAGTTGAATTTCTTTTTTTTAATGACTCCATTTGGAGTTTTGTAGCTCAAGTTATGGCCAAATTAAGTTTCATCGCTCACGTGCAATCGCTCATACTGCACTTTTGGGTTTTTGGCGATTTTGGTCCAACTTTGGTCGATAATTTGACCAAGTTAAGTTCATAATTTGGTCTAACTTTCTTCATATGAAATGTTCTACTATGCCTTAGGTTTCCATCTGTTCAAGAATCGCCTAAATCCGAGTTTTCTAGAGAGAGTTATAGCCATCCAAACATTACTGCTCAAATCAAAATCTGCAGAGTTGCAGGTTTGAGCGATGTTGTGACTGCCATTTGGGTTAGGTTCTGGTCATAATTTGGAGTAGGTTTCTTCAAGAAAGTTGTTTTTCTATGTCTTAACTTGTTGCTGTAAAAATTTCAGGTCAATTGACCAAATCTACAGTGAGTTATGGCCAAATGAATAGTTACTGTTCATTTGGTCATTCTGCAGGGAATGTTTGCAGGGTATCCGGATTGGGGCTAAGTTTTGGTCCTCTTGCTTTGGTCTTTTGGACATGGTTTCTTCAGCAAAAATGTGCCATTATAAGCCTAGTTTCATGTCCAATTGGCCAAACACCAATTGGACCAACACAGCCCAAGTTATGGCAGTGCAAGTGGACTGAATTTTCATCCCTCTTCTTGTCCTAAGGCGAGATACCTCTTCACTTTGCAATTCTATTTTTCAGTCCAAATTGTGCTTAACTTACCTAAAATGGTCACTAATTGACTATTATAATGTTCTTTAATCAATTCAAATGCCAAGTCCAATTTTTCACTTCTCAAAACCCTAATTCCTATCTCCATTTCACCACATGCTTGAATTTACTAACTAATCCATTTTACTTATATTTATATACTTTAAACATAATCCCTAGTGCACTCCAAGTCCATTAAAGCACTAAATCTTGTTCCTTACTTAGGGGCAGCCGAAATCCATGGGCCACATACACTTAGTTTTTGTTCATTTAAGTCACAAGTTCTTACTCAATTCAAGTTGCTAATCATGTAAGTAAAAAAAATTTTTGGGTATCTAATGCACTAACCTCAACTTGAAGAATCTCCAAGCTTGCCAACTTTAATTTCTCTTCTCCCTTTTGCTTCCAAACACCATAGCAAGCTTCTAGAATAAATTTTTGTGTTGAGAACTTGAGGAAATATGGTGGGAGTTTAGGGCTTCATGAGCTTACCAAGCTCATCAATGGAGGAAGGGGAACATGGGTTTCGGCTGTTTTTTTTGGGGAGGGATGGCTGCTCACGTTTTTCTTTTCCTTTAGTCCATTTTTAGTCTCTTTTATTGGTTAGTCAAATGATGGCTTAATTGTGATTGGTCATAATTTATAAATGACATCATCAAGATGTCATAAATGAGCTTTTCTTTGATTTTTCTTTTCTTTTCTTCACTACTCAATTTTAATTTAATTTCTAGTAATGTTTCTTCATATTTTATGTCATATTAATTATTTACTCAACTGGACAAGTCGGCCAAAAATCACCTCTGAAGGCGAAATGACCAAAATGCCCTCCGTTTGGCTTAACGGGTCAAAATTGTCTGTACATGAAAAATTTTTCTAGGTATTTTCTTGGCATTCTAATGCCATGGGAACCTCAATAACCCTTCTCTGGAGTCCCAAAAATTATTTTATAATTTTTCCCCCGAGTCTAGGGCTCTTCGTTGCGAGAACCGCAACTTCCCTCTGGTTACCCATCGCTAGGGCACCGGCTCGTTTAACTTGGTTGTATTTTATTTCTAAAATTTTTACTAAATTTTTCTTATTAATATTTGAGTTAATTATGATTCCCGACTTTAGTTTAAATATTTTTTCGGACGTTCTAGCTGTCCGGACCGACACCGGTCACCGGAACAGTAGAATGTACGGAGTTGGTACAGGGAGGGTGTTACACTCTTAGAGTTGGGGAAGATCAATTGATTTTCAACATTGATAATGCCATGAAGAAACATCATTATGAAACTGATTCTTGTTTGAGAATTAATATAATTGATGAGCTTATAGAGAAGCATTTTAGGAAAAGATAACTTGAAGATCCCCTTGAAAATTGCCTAATCCATGGAGGAAGTATAGACAATGATAATCCTCATATGGCTGCATTTGCTTAACACTTGGAGACTAGTTCACCTTGTCTCTCAGCATCAGTTTTTCAACTTACACAAGTGGAAAGAAGTGAGATTAAGGAACCATCATTCAAGGAAGAAGATGCACCTAAGGTAGAACTTAAACAACTCCTTCTCAACTAAGGTATGCATTTCTTAGCCCCCAATGAAACTTATCCAGTGATTATTAATGAAAATTTGAGTACTTTAGAGGTTAATAAGTTGTTAAGAGTTTTAAGGCAATATAGAAAGGTTTTAGAATACATAATAAATGACATCAAGGAATAAGCCCTAACTTTTGCATACATAGAATCATCTTAGAGGAAAATTGCAAACCATCTATTGAACATCAGAGGAGGTTAAACCCAACTATGAAAGAAGTGGTTAAAAAAGAGATTCTAAAGTTGCTTAATGCAGGTATAATATATCCTATCTCAGATAGTACATGGGTTAGTCTAGTGCATGTGGTCCCTGAAAAAAGTGGAATAACAGTGGTTAAAAATGAAAAAATTAATTAATTCCTACCCTAGTTAGCGAATGTGCATAGATTACAGAAAATTAAATAATGCCACTAGAAAAGATCATTTTTCACTTCCTTTCATTGATCAAATGTTAGAAAGACTTACTAAACATTCACATTTTTGCTATTTGGATAGATATTCTGGGTTTTTCCAAATCCCTATCCATCCAAATGATCAAGAGAAAATCACTTTACTTATCCATATGGAACTTTTGCCTACAGAATAATGCCATTTGTCTTATGTAATGCACCGGCCACTTTTCAAAGGTGGATGATGGCAATTTTCTCAGATCTTATCGAAGATATAATTGAGGTTTTTATGGATAATTTTTCTGCTTATTGATCTTCATTTTACATTCGTTTGGCTAATCTTTTTAAGGTTTTACAGCATTGTGCAAAGACTGACTTGGTTTTAAACTGGGAAAAGTGTCATTTCATGGTCCAGGAAGGGATAGTACTTAGACATTTGGTGTCTAATAGGGGAATAGAGGTTGATAAAGCTAAGGTTGAAGTGACAGAAAAGATGTCGTCTCCCACTAATGTCAAAAGATTTCGCAGTTTTTTTGGACATGCTGGGTTTTACAGGCGCTTCATTAAGGATTTTCCTAAAATAGCTAAACTTTTATCTAATTTATTAAGTCATGATGTACCATTTATATTTGACCAAGAGTGTCTTAATGCCTTTTGCAGGTTAAAGGAAGCCCTAACCATTGCACCAATCATGCAACCACCTGATTGGAATCTTCCCTTTGAAATTATATGTGATGCTAGGGATTATGCAATTGGAACAGTTCTTGGTTAAAGGAAAGATAAGAAGGCTTATGCTATTTACTATGCTAGTAGAACACTGGATGAGGCTCAGATTAATTATGTAACTGCTGAAAAGAAATTCCTAGCAATTATCTTTATACTGGAAAAGTTTAGATCATATGTCATTGATTCAAAAGTGATTGTATTTTCAGATCATGCAGTAATTAGGTACTTGCTACATAAAAAAAAAAAAAAAAAAAAAAAAAGCTAAACCTAGGTTAATTAGGTGGATTTTGTTGCTACGAGAGTTTCTGGAAATTAGGGATAAGAAAGGAGCTGAGAATGTGGTTACAGATAATCTAAATAGGTTGAGAGTGGATAATGAGGAACTGGATGCAATCCCTATTAATGAGTTTTTCTTGGATGAACAACTTTTCTTTCTTATTGCTAAATTGCCATTGTATGCTAACTTGGTCAATTATATATCTTGTGGAGTATTGCCTCCAATAATGAAATAGCAACAAAAGAAAAGGTTTTTACATGAGGCAAGATTTTATACATGGGATGAACCCTTGCTTTTCAGAAGATGTAATGATGGATTGATAAGAAGATGCATTCATGGTAAGGAAATTGAAAGTGTCATGCATCACTGCCATACATCAGATTATAGAGGACACTTTGGAGTTTCTAAAATAGCTAGTAAAATTCTAAAAGCTGATTTCTTTTGGCCCAATATATTTAAGGATGTGAGAACATTTGTGTTAAGGTGTGATAAATGTCAAAGAAGTGGAAATCTATCAAAGAGAGATAAAATGCCCCAGAATGGTATCCTTGAGGTGGAGGTATTTGATGTATGAGGAATCGGTTTTATGAGACCATTTCCATCTTCCTCTGGCAATAGATATATTTTAGTTGGAGTTGACTATCTATCAAAATGGGTAGAAACTATCGCAACTCCAACTAATGATGCTAAGGTTGTAATTAAATTCTTGAGAAAATTTATTTTGAGTAGATTTGGAGCTCCAAGGGTTGTTATTAGTGATGGGGATACTCATTTTTGCAATAGGCAACTTGAGACCTTGATGAGGAAGTATGGTATAGTACACAAGGTAGCTACTCCATATTACCCCTAAACTTCTGCTCAATCTGAGATTTCTAATAGGGAGCTTAAGCACATTCTGGAGAAAATAGTAAACAATTCTAGAAAAGATTAGTCTATCAAATTAGATGATGCTATATGGGCATATAGAACTACCTACAAGTCTCCTATAGGCATACTTCTTTTAGGTTAGTGTATGGTAAGTCTTGTCATTTACCTGTAGAGCTAGAGTACAAAGAATACTAGGCCATTCGGACCTTGAATTTTGATCTCAAGAAAGCTAGTGAGAAGAGGCTGCTACAATTTAATGAGCTTGAGGAGCTAAGAATGGATGCCTATGAAAATGCCAACATTTATAAAGAAAGAACTAAGGCTTGGCATGATAGGCATATTAGAAGGAAGGAATTCAAAGAGGGAGACTCTGTTTTATTATTTAACTCTAGATTGAAATTGTTCTCTGGGAAACTTAAATTAAGATGGATTGGTCCATATAGAATTTCTATGATTTTTCCTCATGAAGCAGTTGAAAATTGGAGGGAGAAATCTGGGAATTTCAAGGTCAATGGGCATAGATTGAACTATTACATTACTGGAGAACCAATTAAAGGAGCAAGTTATTATAAGCTTTCCAATCCCATACCTTCTTCTTAGTATAAGTGAATCAAGGGGTCAAGTTAAGGACCATAAATTAGCGCTCATGGGAGGCACCCCAAGTTCATTTATTTTGTTTTTGTTGAGTTCATTTTATATGCATTGTTTTTATTTTGTTTTAAGTCTCCCCCAGATTCAATTTTGATGTTGTTCAATTTTGTCTTTTGTAGATGCATTTCGGAAAGGAAAGAGGCTATTACACTATTGCGGAGTAATTCTTACTTATCACTTTACTATTCAATCTCCTAAGGCTAATTTAATATGTGTGCAGATTAATTTTCCTGATATCTTGAGCAGAAAAGTTTTTCAACATGTGTGCAATAATTTTACAACTTTTGCTATCAATTTTACAACTTTTGTGGTTTGGAAATCAGTTGGTGTGAGAAATTCATTTTTGTTATGTTGAATTTGGTTGAAAATTTCAGAATGAATGTTCTGTTTTCTTGGTGAAACATTTTTCTAATTGTAGTGTATTGGTATAGGTTCTTGCTAAGCTTTTGATCTGTTACAATTTCACTTTGCAGGTTTTGGGTTAAAATGGTATTATTTATATAGCTTTTATGCAGAAATTATTATTCATGAATTTAATTTGTGCATTTGATTTGGATTTGCATTGTGTTGGCGCATTTTTTGTGTTAATCTTAATGATTCATGTATTTCTTGGCTAAAACTCTTCATTTTAATTAAGTTTCAAACATAAAAAAAAAAAAAAAAAAATCATTTTTCCTTGCATTTTAAGGTTGATAGCATTGTTTTGTCATATTTTAATTCATACTGAAATGTGCACAACTTATTGCATAACCTGTGCGACTTCAAGGTGTAGTTTGAGCTTTTTCTTTCTTACTTGCTGAAATATGCATAGCTTAGTGCACATCCTGTGCAACATCATGCTACTCCATTTTCCTACATTTCATATTTGTTTTGAAACTTACACAGGGTCCTGCACAACTTGTACACTCTCACGTTTACCCTGTGCATTTTTAGGCATAGCCTATGCTAATTGAAAACTGCATAACCCTAACTTTCTCTTTTCCCTCTTTCTCACCGCTACTCACCATGACACCCATTCGCCCATTTTCTCAGCCACTTTTCTCTTTTCCTATATTTTTGCTGCACCTAACCCATATTCTTCATTTTTTTTCTTTTTTTTCTGTTACTTATAGAAATCAACAATCTCCATGGAAAGCCCACCACTTTCTTTTCTTCACTACTCTCGTCTTTGGGTTACTCCTTTCACCATTCAACTACCAGGCCCTGAATCCCCTCCTCCACAGTAAACCTCTACCCCAACCACTTACCAAAGGAAGCGATGCTCCAAAAGCACTCGCCCAACTTCTTCTTCTCCCCCATCCATAAACAGCAAAGACCCACTAACTACAACTCTAACTTCTAAACCTCTATCAAAGAACCCTAAAATTATTGCTCAAAAATCCAAAGCCTTTAGTGCTATCACTGCCACTTAGCATGTGAAATCTTCCTCCTTAAGTAAGAAGAAATCCTCTCTAGCAACCAAGAAGGTAAAACCCAAATTGCCTTGGCCCCTTGTTAATGAAACACATAAGGTTAATTTTAAGAGTTTGCATGATAGAGAAAGTTACTGCTATAAGATATATTTTTGAGAAAGTGCTTAAATCTATTGGGTTATTTGATACTATTTTTGCCTATCTTGAGGGAATCTGTTGGATTGAATTTATCAAAAAATAGGAATTAGTTTACCCAGCCCTAGTTTTAGAACTTATTTCATCATTTTCTGCTACTCTGAAATTTCATGAGAGAGATTATAAGCCCACCATGAGATTTAGATGTATGGGGCAAGATAGGGATTTAACATTGGATAAATTTCATGACTTATTTAGCTTTGATGTTGATGGCATATTTTGGGTCCTTTATAAGGGCACAGAAGTACAAGATAAAGGCACTTAGAATGATGCTCAATTTTGGAAAGTTATCACTAACTAATCCCAAACTTTTCATGCTAGCAGATCCAAAGCATCACAAATAGTAGACCCAGCCTTTAGGTTTGTCCATAGGCTAAGTACTTGCACCATTTTGGGTGAAGGAACTAATGTCGGTACTGTAGGAAATTTAGACCTTTTTATCCTATGGTGTGCCTTCCATAAGGTCAAAACATGTCTTACTTTTCTCCATAGTGTTTTATATTTCCCAGTAGTTCTTACTTTTCTTTATAATGTTTTATATTTTGGCAGTTATTGGAACAATTTCAGTTTGAGTTGCTTGAATTTCTGCTTTCTTGAAATACAATCATATGGATGTTGAATTTGGTTTTTGAATGCTTTTATATGATCTCAGTTTCCATTTGTGCATAGTTGTATATATTTCTTCTTGAAATGCAATAATTTTTAGTTGTTCCTACAATGCCCAACTCTGCTGTAGGATTTTGTTAACTGTACAGGCTATGCAGTTGCTTATGCAACTGGATTAAAAAAACATAAATCTTGCATAGCCTATGCATCTTGCTTATGCAATATGAATTTTATTTTCTATACTAAGTTGCTACATATCTTTTACCCTATTCTTTTCCCTAGTTACTACATATCTATCCTATATCAGGTAAATTTTCACCTTTCCTCTTAAATTTAGCTATTTTCAATAGTGCTTTGTTATTCATCTTAAATTTTGAGATTCACTATGCAGTATCTTAGACATTGAGGACAATGTCCAATTTTGAGTTTGGGGGAGTGCATTAATGCACTAATTTTGATTTTTTTACAAAACGTTTTTCACATCTTAGTGTAGGTGCATTTCATTTAATTTCATTTGCATACTTACATTGTAAATATATTGCACATCCACACATACATTACTCATCATTTAGAAATTATACCACATAGATACTACATATAGCTTATATTTAGTTAATGCATTGCTCAATTTTAGGAATCATACATTCATGAAATAAAATTTTTGTCAAGTCCCTTTAGTAATGAGAGTTATTTAGTAGAGTAATTTAGCTTACCTTTAATTGGGTTTGAGGATTAAAAGTTTCTAAGAGGTGCAAAGATTTGAAGTGTCTACCTTTGTCCATATCTTCTTAGCCAAAAAGCCACCCAACTAGTTATTTAGAGATTGGAGTGTTTAGAGAGAGCTATAGGATAAAAGGTAGTCAGGTGATATCTCACAAATCCTAGAATAAATTTTTTAAACCTTTCAAGATGAAATACCAGTTTGTACTTGAAAGAGAAATGATTAGGCATTCTTTGATTAAAGCCTCTCATTTCAAACTTTTGACCATCCTTTCATTAAAATTAACTCTTACAAACCCCTTTTAGCCTACATTATTCCTTTTTTTTTTCTTGGAACCTTCATTATTACCTAGCCAATAACCCAAATACTCTTACCATTTTCACGAGAATAATTATTCATGGCATTTGGTACACTAAGATATATATATATATATATATATATAATTATTCGCATGAAAATGGTAAGAGTGTTTGGGTTATTGGCTAGGTAATATAATAATAATAATAATAATAATAATAATAATAATAATAATAAAAATAATAATAATAATAATAATAATAATAATAATAATAATAATAATAATAATAATAATAATAATAATAATAATAATAATAATAATAGGAGAAGAAATACCTATCTTTTGTTAAAGTAGTAGTATGTATGTGTCTTTCATTGTTGTAATTTAAATTGAAGGAAATCCACCCAAGTATTAAAGAAAATGAGTTTGGGGATAGTATTTTTAGGGACAATCACAAAAAGGAAATTCAAGATACAAATATGCTAGCACTTGAATGTTTTCAGTGTGTATTTCTTTCTCCTTTTGTGCTGGAAAAAAAAAAAAGAGAGAAAGAATAAAACAATGTACCTTATGTCGTCAAGGTTAAAAAACTACTCATGCTTTGAATCCTTTTTACCCTTTTTCTTGTTAGCTTCATTTTATGCCCCATAGCCTCAATATATCCCTAAAAAACCTTTGATCTCTTCATAGTACTTGCTACATTAGTGGAAATAGGAATAGGAAGTTTGCCTATAGGATTGAAAATTTATTCATACATTCATCAAATCCCATCATTCTATATAGAGGCACTTTAGCTATTGATTGTTCTTGAGTTCTTTTTAAGCATGACTTTCTCTTTTGATTGGTTGGTTTGGGATTTTGAATGATCAATTGACTTGATGGCTAAATAGTGAAAGCTAGGATGAATATTAAATTCTTCAAATCTTAAAGGATGAGTATATGGATTGTTGGTATGGCTAGAGGTAAGTTAGGTTGCTCTAGTGGGTAATTTTCACAACTCTATGGACAAGGCACCCCAAAGTTGCATTATATTTCAAAGTTTGCTTGAGGATAAGCAAAGATTCGAGTTTAGGAGTATTTGATACATGCATTTTATATAATCATTTAGGTTGAATTTCATAGCCATTTTATTCGTTTGGTAGTCATTTTTAGTTAATTTTATTAGTTATTTAGTTAATTTTTCAAAATTGTCAATTTTCAGATTAATTTATAATTTTATTTTTATTTTATAGATAAAATGATATTTTTGAGGGACTAAAAGGTAATTGTACAAGTGAGAAGTAATGTTTAGGTCCAAAAGTGCGAAAATGCCAAAAATTAAAGCTGAAAAATTTGAGATTTTGAAGGATACCGAAATCTGCATAGGATATTGCACAGCCTGTGCTATTTATGTACAGAAGTTAGAAAGAATTTTGAGACTTGCCTAAAGTTGCACAGGGTAGTGTATAGCCTGTGCACCTGCTTATGCGAGAACATGGAATAACAATTGAGAATTGTTGAAAGTTGCATAAGATGCTACACAGCCTGTGCACCTTTACGAGAAAAAGATTGAACTTGTCGAGACTTGCACAAGATGTCACACAGCCTATGCAACTCCCCTGTGCACCTTCACGGAAGACAATATGAACTTACCGAAACTTGTAATATCTCTTACACAGCCTATGTGACTAGGCTATGCACCTTCATAGAAAATTGCAAGATCATGCCAAAACCTGCACAGTCACTTGCACAGCCCATGCAGCATCACGAAATATCTTTGGAGTTTGTCGAAATGTGCACAAGATCTTGCACATGCATTACACAATCTGTGCACTTCCTTATTAAATGGCTAAAGAAGGGAATACTCTCACACGTGTAGTGACCTCATACACGCCATTTTTAGACCATCCTAGGGTTTTTTTGTCAAGGGGTATAAAAACTGCCCTTACCTCATTTTTACAATAAGGAGAAAGAATTGAAAAAGAAGGAAAGAGAGGAAAGGGAGCCATCACTTTCCATTTTTGGACCAAAAATTGGATTCTTCTTCTTCTTTCTTCACATTTTCTGCACTTCTTCTATCGAGTTTCTATAGTCTTAGTATATTTTTATGATTTATTTCCTCTTTTCCTTAGAGTCTCTTGTACTAAACATGGATATTGAATAGTATTTTAAGATTCTGGAGTTAGATATGTAATATTTAAGATATTTTGTGGATTTGAGCTCATTAGTCCAGATTTTATGGTTATTATGAGGTTTTATTCATTTCTTATATGCCTAATGATATGCTTAGTATAGGATCCCATTAAGTTTTATTCTTAATCCTTGGTTGAAGCACTGAAAGGAGAAAATTCAGTGATAGATAATCAAGAAATTGGACTTAATTAACTTAAATCTAGAAATATACTAAGAAATTAAGAGGGTTAATAGATTGATTAAAGAACATAATAGGTCTTAGTTAATTTTAAACTGCATGAAAGTAGAATTTAATTAATCAAGGCACTCTTTATCTCAGTCGAAAAAGTTTTCGAAGGAATTGAGAATTAATCTCCTTAAAACACATAATTTTCATATGTTTGGCTAATCAATCAAAATCTCAAAATAGCTTAAATATGAACCCCATAACTCAGAATCACCCTTTTACCATTATTGATTGTTAATTGATTTTAATTACTTGTTACTTTTATTCTTGCCATATTGTATTTAGCTCAATCTATTTCTTATAATTTTAGTGAAATTTTCTTTCAAATAATTTCTGTAACACCCTCACTTTAGGTAGTCCGTACACTCTCTTTGTTTGATGACTAATGTCCGGCATGACGAATAGTGAACTACACTTAAACTAGAGTGAGGAGTCATAAGAAGGGTAAGTAAAGACTAAGAAAAATAAAGGAAAAATAAAAGAAATGAATTTCAAATGAGTTAAACGAGCCGGGGTCACAGCGATGGGTGACCTAACGGGAAGCGACTGTGAAGACAGTTGCTGATCCCAGATCCCTGAGAAGCCCTAAGAAATAATTTTTGGGATTTCAGAGAAGAGTCATTGAAGTTTCGATGACATTAGAATGCCAAGAAAATACTTAGAAAATTTTATCAATCTGTACAGACAATTTTAGCTCATTAAGCTAAACGGAGGGCATTTTGGTCATTTTGCCTTTAGAGACGATTTTTGACCAACTTATCCATTTAAGTAAGTGAATTAAATAACATAAAATATGAATAAATATTGCTAAAAATTTAATTAAAAATGAGTAGAAATGAAAGAAAAAGAACAATGAAGAAAAGCTTAATTATTACATCATGCTTGAGTAAGCATGATGCAATTAAAAAGTCCTCAACCAATCAAATTGCAACAATCCATTTTAAACCAATTAAAAAGAGATAAAATGAGGGAAAATGAAAAGAGCAATCTGCCTATTCCTTCCTCACCAGTTGATCCACCATGGATGACTCTCTCATAAAAATTTCAAGCTTTTTAGCTTGAAATTCTACCTCATCTCACACCTAAAACCCTAGTTAGCTTCACTAAAACTTGAACCCACACTTCACTAAAACTTGGCCAAACTTGAACTTGTTCATTTGGCCATAACTCTCTCTAGACAGGTCCAAGTGACCTGAATTTTATACCATTGGAAATATTAGACGTAGGACTACAACTTTCATTAAGAACACCAAGCCCAGAAATGTCTCTAACCAAATGAAATTGTTGACTCAATTTAGGATACCAAACTGACCTGCACCATTCTGCCCAGAATTTCCTGGACTAAAGCTCACCCGACCAGTTTTGGCAAAATGGCCATAACTTGATCTACAAAAACCCAAATTCAATAAAAACCAGTGGAAAAACTTCTATAAGACATAGATCTACAAAATTGGTCTTTTGACTAGAATCCAGATATTAAGGGAACTAGGCCAATTTATTAGGTTAAGTTAGTATATGAATTCTGGAAATTTCCTAAGTGATCATTTGACCCCAGAATACTCATTTAGTCATATCTCCCACTAGGAAGCTCTAATTAGGATAAGCCATACTGATTTGGAACCCTAAGAGTCAGGGCTCCAACTTTGTTTTTGATTTGGTCCTCAAATTATGAACATAAGAACCCTAAAATGGGAGTCAAAATTTTTGACCTGAACATGAATCCTGGTAGAACAGGGTACATGAGTCCAAGCCAGTGATTTGGCCATAATTAATTTTATAAAACTTGAAAAATTGTAATAAAAATTTTTGAGTGACTATAAGACATAGGGTAACAACTTCTCTGAAGAACCTTAGGCCTAAAAATGACTATAACATAACCAATTAATTAGATAAAGAAAAAATCTAGAAATTGCCAAATTCTAGACCTTGAGAAAGGTTCATAAAATAACTTAGCATATGATATGAAATAAAATAGAATACTTTGTTAAGCATAAAAATGACATGAATTAATGAAACTATAGGTATGAAATAACATTATTTTGCCCTAAGTACACCTAGACTCATTTATATAGCTTGGACCGATTGGTATACCAATTAGGGACTACATATTGCAGTATTGCCCACAGGGATAATCATTGACAGAAAACATATGTCTAAGATGATTGTTCTATTGGCTTTATACCTGCCCGATGGCCATAGTGCCAATTTTCATTATTACTGGCTTATGTCTGCCCGCTGGCCTAGTGCCTGACATGATCGTTGTATATTGGGTAGACATACAGATGTCTGACTAGTATACTCCCGTGTATCCAGTCTTTATAGTCTGTCATAGGTTACTTGGGCACAGATAAAAATAATAAGCTTTAAATATAAATAAGTACATGAGAAAATCATTAATATGAATTTTATAAGACTGAATATAAGGTATATGCACAGAAAAGATCCCTATTAGCTTATTTACTTCCAAAGTTCTATAAAACATGTAAAAGATTTTAAATACATGAAAATTGATATTTATTTATAAGGTTATGCATGAAATAATTATTTTAAATTGTTTAGTTATTTTTCTTTATTTATGCATCACTAAGTGTTATGCTTAACGCGTTGGTTCTTACCATGCATAGGTACTGGAGAGCAGCAGCAGTAGTGGAGCCTAAACCAGACTTGGACCAGATCTACTACAGTGTGGGTTGTCAGCTCATCAGTCATTTTGGTAGGGCTCATGTACATATTAAATTTTGCGTTTTGGTATTGTATGTAATTAAATGATGTAAATAATTTTGGATTGTATATAAATTATAAATTATTGTATATGTAAACTTTATATGAATGAAATGTAATTTATTTTCTTAAAATTAATATAAGCATGAGAAGTGATATGATGAATGAATAGATGAAATGGATATAAATTGTTTTAATAGGTAACATGAAACCCACCATTCACTAATAAAACAGGGGGAACTCTGTCTGGGTCTCCATAAAAATGAAATGGGATAAAAAAAAAATTCTACAAGTGAGATAATAAAATTAAAAGGATATTAAATTATTATTGTAAACGATAAGACAGGATAGGGTACTCCAGCACCGAATGTAGTATGCCTTACTCGGCTACACTGTAGACGGGTGAGGAGTGTTACAATTTCTTTATTGAATTTACAAATATACCCTTTAATTCCAATCTCTTCTTTTAATTAATTGTTAGTCCAAATTTAGTTTAGATTAGTATATTTTTATATCAAAAATTAAATTTATAACATAATTCTTCGAGAAAATGATATCTTTTCTATACTACTTGAGCGACTCGTGCATTTGCAGTTGGGCCACATCAAGAGGCTGGGAGCTCTACTTTTCTTTTTCACTAGAAGCATCGAAGGAGTTGGAGTTGGAGTTGTGGATGGGGATTATCCAGTGGGCTAGTATTCTATTCAGATTCCTTCGATCTATGACCCTTGAGCTGCTATGCTATAAGGAGTTGGAGTTGTGCCTCTGCTAACAACTTAAACTTTTGACATGGTCGTAAGCACTCGATCCTACAATAATTATCTGTAATAACCTTTATATATCACTATAAAAAAAAAAGTTTTGTAACCAATTTTTGCAACCATTGAAATTGATTGATATTAGCAATCAATTTTGCAAGTTTTTTTTTAATAAAATAGTTAATTTTTAAAAATTTAGCAATCGATTCAAGAATCAGTTGCTAAATCGATTGTTATTAACAATAAATTTATAATTGGTTACTAATAATTGGTTGCTAAATAAGTTACTAATTGATATTATAAAAATCTTAAATATACGATTAGCAATCAATTTTAAAATAAAAATCTTAAATATGCGATTAGCAACCAATTTTAAAATCGGTTGCTAAAATATATTGCTAATAGCAACTTATTTTAAAATCGGTTGGTAATAGTAGCCAATTTAAGAAAATTGATTGCTAAATTAAAAAAAAAATTATTTTAATTTGCTCTAAAGTTAACAACTAATTGCAAATCAATTACTAAATCGATTGTTATTTGCAGTCGATCCCTTGTCGGTTGCTAATACCAATTGATTTTTACAACCAATTGTAAATTGGTTGCCAAGTTTTTTTCCTCCAAAAATTCTCACTAATTTTTATTTATTTATAACCAATTTGTGATTTGGTTGCTGACAGCAACCGATTAAAATTGGTTATTATTAGTAATCCATTTTTTAATCAAATTTTTTCCCTAAAAATTTTCACCCAATTTTTTATTTTCTTTTTTGATTTACAATTGATTTACGAATTGGTTACTAATAGCAATTAAATTTTGAAACTGATTAAAATCAGTTACTATTAATAACTAAATTTTTCCCCTAAAAATTATCACATTTTTTTTTGTAATTTTCATTTGCAATTGATTTATTAATCGATTACTAATAGCAACCGATTTTGATTTGCAATGAATTTGCGAATTAACAACTGATTTTTGTAATCAATTGCGAATCGATTACAAAATTTTTCCCAAAAAAAAATTTTATAATATTTTTTGTATTAATTTTTAGTACTAATTTTTCATTAATAATTTATTATTTAAGTAATTTTTTGAAAAATTTATTTATTTGAATTTTTTATTTATTATTTGGAAATTTATATTTTTATAATTTTTCAAATTAATAACCGAATTTTTTGTTGCTAAGTTAGTTACAAATAGCAACCGATTTACAAAATGTTTATAAAATTATAGAATTAAAGATACTAAATTTTTTTTATAACTGATTATATTTCAGTTGCTGTTAGCAATCGATTTTGGTTGTTAAACCGATTTTTACCAAAAGTTTTATTTTTTAAAATTTAATTAATTTAACAATCAATTTGACTATCAATTGTTATTCATAATCATTTTGATTATCGGTTGCTATTTGCAACTAGTTTCATTATAACCGATGGAATTAATTACTAAATCATTTATTAAATCGATCAATAATCGATTCTAATAGATTAGCAATCATTTTTTTTTTTTGTGTAGTATATATAACTGAAATAGCAATAAATAGATGTTTAGTTTTTTTGGAATGCTACTTTAATTTCATTTATGAATTAATTAAATAAAAATTTAATGATAATTTAAGGACTAAACTTAAAAGTAGCTTTTTTTTTTCAATTTGTGAATTTATTTAAATGTTTTACATTTGAAATAGTTATTTAAATTTTTTAATTTTAAAATAATTCAAGTTAAAATTATAATATAATTGATAGTGAATTTACTCTTAGGATTTTGTGAAATAAGAGTTGAAGAGTATTTTGTCAAGTATTTGATATTATCAAAATTGATTTTTAATTTTGGCTAAATTTCTTTGAATAATTGAAATAAAAATAAATTATCTTGCTGCCTTGCGAGTTGGGACGCTTATCTGTTATCTGCCGTGCAACAAGCATCACGGGGCCCACTATCAAATATAACTTGCACCAGTTAATAATAATAATAATAATAATAATAATAGTAATAATAATAATAATAATAATTCTTAAAATTAAATAAATTATTATTAATTTAATTAATTTATTTAAGCTTCTTTTAACGTTGTGTGTTTTTTGTTGAATGTGAGTTTAGCATACTCAGGCCCTTAGATCATACAATGTTTAAAACTTTTCTTTTACATTCTTAAACGTGCATAAAAACATTAAATTTAATATTAGATATATTAAACGATAATAATAATAATAATAATACATAATTTTTAATAATTTATTTTTTTATTAATAAAATTAAATTTTAAATTATATATAAAAATAAATATTAACCAAACATTCATTTATGACGTGTAAATCATATTATAAAAATTAAATATTTTTTACTCAATTTTTTAATATTTTAACTTAGAAATAATTGTCAAGCGTTAAATGCTTCAATTAAATTAATAAAAATTTATCTAACTAAAGTAACAATTATTACAAATTTAAATAAATTAATAAAGACAAAACTTTGATTTGATTGTAATCTGTCTTCGGAGTTGGGACGCTTATCTGCTATGCAACAAGCATCACGGGCCCATTATCAAACAAAACTTGCACCAGTTAATAATAATAATAATAATAATAATAATAATAATAATAATTCTTTTTTTTTTAAAAGTTGATAATATTAATAATCAGATAGCACCTGCGCCAGTTAATAATAATAATAATAATAATAAAATTTGAAGCTTCTACAAAGTGGGGGATCATGACTCAGAAGAAGAGAACGACAAGAAAATATAGTGTGAAGATTAATCTGCAAGAAGAAAGAGTTAGTGAAATTTGAGGTAGAAAATGGCGGAGAAACGTTCACTTCCACATTTTGTTTTGATTCATGGAGCAGGTCACGGAGCTTGGTGCTGGTACAAGATCAGGTGCCTCCTGGAAACCTCCGGTTACAAGGTAACATGTCTCGACCTCAAAGGTTCTGGTATCGATCTCTGCGATCCCAACACAATCCTCACCTTCCATGAATATAACAAGCCTCTTCTCGACTTCTTGTCCAATTTGCCAGAGAATCACAAGGTAATTACCTTGCCATCTGTTTTATCTTTGCAAATAGCCAAAACCCCCAAAATAACTTATCCCAAATAGCTCATATTCCTTGTCTATTTTACCTTTCAATCTCATTGATTTTCTCGGGTAAGTGATGGCTATAATTGTTTTGTGCATATGCAGGTTATCTTGGTGGGGCATAGTGCAGGAGGTTTAAGCTTGACGGACGCTATACATAGATTCGGCAAGAAAATTCAGATGGCCATTTACATTTCAGCCAACATGTTGAAGTATGGCTTCTGTACACCTCAAGATGATGAAGATGTAAGCAATTCCCTATCTTATTTTCATTTAAATTTTAATTATTTGAAGATATAAAAAAAAATAAAATAAAATTATTTTCTAATGTATAACAAATGTGCAGGGAGAGCCTCATCCATCTGAATATGGGGAAATAAATGTCTTTGAATATGGCATGGGAATTGATCAGCCTCCAACCTCTGTTATCATAAAGGAGGAGTTCCAGTGTGAAATTTTGTATCAAATGAGCCCCAAGGAGGTTAGCAAAATAATTCTCTTCTCTCATTTCATATTTAGATGTTAATTGCATTTTAAATAAATTTGAATACATGAATTTTAATGGTCTCTATATGAAATATGAAGAAATCCTCAAGGTTAAATACTATGTAAAAAATTTTATAATGGTCTTTTCTTGATAATTTTCTTGGGATACTAATATCCCCTCAAGTTTGCTGTAATATATATATATATATATATATATATATATATATAGTGATTTAGTACTTGAAATATCTTATATCTGTGAGTTTTGGGAAGAATTGATATTAGCAGTGTAATTTTTATTTTGCAGAGTGACTCGTATTGGTGATATTTAAATCACAAATGAAATAACTTTCTTGTTATATGAAAGCCGCTCTTTCACACTTTAATCTATATTATTTCAAAATTAATATTTTCAATTTTTATATTAACATTACTAAAAAATGCAACATTTAACCCCTGTTGGTATGAATTCTACATTATTTTGTCAAATTCATATATAAATCCAAATTGTGAATAATTATTTTAAATAAAAATTCATTTGTAAGTTTTATAATCAATTTTATGAAATTGGTTATTACTAAATTAATTTTTATTAAAATTGATAAAATTTAGAAATAAATTTTAAATTTAAAATCCTATATGTTTTGAATGATAAAATTACTTTCTATTGTTTTATCTCATTTTCTCTTGGCATTCACTTTTTCTCATTTTGTTTATATGATAGACACACAAACAAAAACACACAGAGACAAAGATACAAATACATAATAGGCATAAAAATAAATAGAAATAAATATGAACACAAATGTAGATACGAACAAAGACAAACACGAATAAACATAGATAACACACGCACATATAGATTCAGACAAAAACAGACACAAACACATACATAGACATGAACATAAATATAGACAAGCAAATATGAACACAGAAACAAATACAAACAGAAAGATGCATATAGACACGAACACAAACACACATATATAGATTGACTGACATAGATATAGACATATAGATGTAGACTCACATAGACAAGCATGGACACAAACAACAATACAAACACAGACAAATAGAAATACAGACATAGAGATCGACACAAACACAAAAAAAAGAACATAAATAGATAAACAAAGACGCATACAAATGCAGACAGGCTCAAGCGAACACAAACATAGATATAGATATAAACATAGATAAATACAAATATAGATACAGACACAAATATAGACATGAACATAAACGGACATAGACATAGATATAGATGGACATAAATATAGACAAAGATAAACAAACACAAACAAGTAGAATTATAAATATTTTAAATGCTCATTCTCTTATTTAAAAAAAAAAAAACAAAAAAGAAGGTAAAAAGATGTACATATTAATTGATATAGAAGGATATTTAAAAAAAAAAAAAAAGCTTTGAATTAAATTTTTTATTCATGCCAAATACAAAATTTATTTTATATTTAATATATAATATACTAAATAAAGGAATTCATTTGTAAATGAATTCTCTCGTAAAATTCATTTACATGAACCGAACATAACCTTAGTTATTTCTTACTTGTCTTTTAATGTTATTTAACTTTGAGGTTTGGTACTTAAAAAGTTTGAAGATAGAGATGACAATTATTTTCAAACTCGACCTGACCTACTGAACCTAATCAATTTTTCTTGAATCCATTCCAACCTCAATATTGTACAGGGTAGGAGCAGGGAAAAGGTCTCCCACCCCGATAATTTATTATTTATTAAAATATAAGTTATATATATATATATATATATATATATATATATATATATATATTTAAGTATTATAATTTAAAAAAAATATATGTATATTATTAAAATTATGTTTAAAATTTATATTTTTAACTTATAATTTATTTTTAATAAATAATTTTATATTATATAAAGATACATTAAAATAAAAAAGAAAAGAATAAAAAGAAAAATTTGCCCTACCTTGCTTCCTAGCGAGGAAATTGAGGAAATTCTCACCTTGCCCATTGCCATTTCAATTTGAGGGATATTAAATTGCAATTAAAAAATATAATCAAAGTTAAAAGTTCAAAACTGACAAATAAAGACGAAATTTTTATAGCTAGAATCTCATTACATAAAAAAAGGTGTGTGTGTGTGTGTATATATATATATATATATATATATATATATATATATATATATATATATATATATATATAACCTGTTTTGTTGACTAATTCTTGATTTGGGTTGAGTCAGGACTTGACATTAGCATCCAGTCTTCTTCGACCAGCACCATGTAGGGCATTCAGAAGTGCTCAATTCGTCGGAGGAGAGGATGCAGATTCGGTGCCTCGAGTATACATCAAGACACTGCATGATCGAGTATTGAAACTGTCGCAGCAAGAAGCCATGATTAGGAGATGGCAACCTTCTCTTGTTTTTGCTTTAGAAAGTGATCATTGCCCAATTTTCTCCACCCCATCTCAGCTCTTCTCTTGTCTAATCAATGCTGTTGCTTCCATTAAGTTTTAACTAGCGAAGCACAGTTATTTATATATTTTTTAATTTTAATATATAAAAATAATATAATATCTTATAATATATTTTATTTTTATTATTTTTATTTTTCAAAATTTTTAATAAAAATTTTATAATAATAAAATATATATATATATATATATATATATATATATATATATATATATTGTAACTTACTTTATAATCTTAAGAGAATAATTATCAAATAACTTATAATTTAAATATATAATTGAGAATTAATTATTTAATTATAATTTAAAGTAATTAATTAATTAAAAATAAAAAAATTTAATAGAAAAAATCATATGATAATATAATAGAGAATATAATAGAGAATGTCACGTGGTTATACATAGAATGTTATATGTTAGTTTTTTAAAAATATAAAAAATTTAATAAAAAAAGTTATGTAGTAATTTAATAAAGAAAGTCACGTGACATTATAAAAGAAAATATTACATGGCACATTTTTGAAAATATTTTTTTACTTTATGTATATTATTTTTTTCACACTTTTTAATTTTGACTATTTATATTAACTATTTGTTTTGCTTTAATTTTAAAAAATTAAATTAAATAGATGCTATAATAGATCTAGAAAAAAAATTTATGAGTCAGCCTATAAAAGGTACTATTAAAAAATTTCAAAAACATAATATTAGTATTATACGATTGGATTCAATGAGGTCTATACTAAAAACTATTAAAAATTATATTATTATTTTTATTATTAATTTTATTAAATACATTACTCTCTAAAGTCATTCATCAAGTAATATTACATCTAAATATCTTACATCAATTGAAAAATACTATTTACTCTTATTTAGTTTTAATTTTTATCAAAAAGAGGTTCAATTATTAAATTTATGAGAGTCAATTTAAATATATATATATATATATATATATGAAATGATTTTTTTTTTTAAAATAAGAGTCGATTGACCCCTCTTTTATCAATGTATCCGCGACTGAATAAATGCAATTATTATATAAATTGATGATGGGGCATCTTAATTAGGATTAAAAAATATTTTATTTACTATCTGAATGTTATAGATTTTTTTTTTTATTTGTGGCCTCCTAGCTAATTGATTTACAATAAATTAATAAAAAAATCAATATGTATATGTTTGCATCAAAAATAATTAAATTAACTCATTAATTATTTTAGATCTATGATTAATTAAATTAATTTTTTATGAAATTAATTTAATTATAAGATATAAATTAAATAATTAGATATTATTTTTTGTGGTTATCAGAAGGAAGTTACAAGGAGTAAATCAAACTACAGGAAGTTACTAGATCATGGGCAAGTTATTGGCAGTTAAGAAACTAGTGCTGGAGAGTTACAAGAACAAACTAAACGTGCAACATGAAGCAAGTGTTGGTTCTAGAATCTTCACAAGATTAGTCAGGTGCTACTATAAATATGCTTTGCAACTTTGGTAGCCCCAATTACTCAATCAATCAGCAACAATAGACTTTAGTAGTCTATTTATCTTTAATTTTATTTGTCTTTTATTTTCCAAAGCTTTGTATTTATTTTCCAAGCATTGTATTCCAATTTTCAGCAGTCAATATAATTTTTTATTACTTTAATTGTTCATTTAAAGTGAAATTTTGACGAAGCTGTGTTCAGTCTAGTCAGTTTCCACAATCGTTTGAGAGAAATCAGAAGAGCGCATAGTTGATACACTCAGTATCTGGCACGTCTGCATTTCTAAGCTATTAGCTAACTAAATTATTTTCTAAGGAAACAATTTTTGGACGCCCAGTGGAACACAACTTTTGCAGTGTCAAAACATCGTTCTACACTAATTTCCACTATTCTTCGTTAAAAATTTACAACAATTTTTAGCAGACCCAGTGGGACTAAGGTCTCATTTTATCATTCGATAATACTATTTTTGTGGGCAACATCATGCCTAGCATCATTTTTGCAGGCAACATCATGCCTCCAAAAACAAGAAGCAAAGAAACCAATGGGTCTCAGGATGTGGAGGGAAGTCCTACTGTAATTGGTCTAAATATATAGGTTCCATTCATGGTGGAACACTTTAAAAGGTGACCATTACAGGGAGAAGAAATCCATATTCTAGATGTAACAGAGATTGTACTTACCTTGCCCGCTGACCTAGTCTAGGAGCGAGGTGGAGCAGTTTATAATATTTTTTATATAGAAAAACTGGCATTTATTATCATGAATGCTTTGATAAAAGGCATCAATTCATGGGTGAAAAAATCTCATCAATTGGATGCACAATTTATTTCTGTAAAATATAACATTCTAATTTCTGTGTTACTTTTTGATGGCTAGGTTCCTCAGTTAGAGGAGTCTGACTGGGAGTCCAGGAGCTCCAGGAATATTGGAGGGCAGTCCTTGCCATGAGCTCCCTAAGCCAATGTCGAGGGAAGTCGAATTTAGACTAAAGAAAGGTACCAGCCACCCCATAGGAGAGATGAGCAGGTGGCGGGACAACCCAGAACACCAGTCCAAGTCAACTGCCCCAGCGACAGAACAGGTGCTTTTGTGTAAATTATTGGAAACACTAACCTTGTGACTCATCTGAGCAGTTATGATACAGAGACTATTATAGGTCCTTAGACCGCTCCAGTACCTCAGCAGGTGCTCACACTGTAGGTAACCTTTGGCCCAGGGGACAATAGTCATAGAGGAACCAACATCCCCATGGTGCAGATGTTGCAATCCACCGCACCAAGACCCTAGGTGCTGGCATCCATAGTTCAAGTTCTAACAGTCCTAGTTGCACCATAGGTGAACATCGACGTAGTTAGGGATGCCGTTTAGGAACTGTATGGGCTAGGCCTTAGGCAAATTGGTTGCCCAGAATTCCATGAGCCATATCTTGACACCATTGACAAGGAAAACCCATATCCAAGAGGCTATTATATCCTTGAATTTAGTGTCTTTTTAAGGGAAGATGGGCAGTTAACTTTGGAACACGTAGCAAAGTTCACGATATAATATGGAGAATTGGCGAATTATGAAAACTTCACCAGTTACAAACTGAAACTATTCCCAAAATCACTCACTGGAACAACCTTCATTTGGTATTCAACTCTCCCGAGAAACTCTATTTTTTTCTTGGCAGGAAATGGAGAGGCTATTACATACTCTATTCTTTCGGGCCAAACCCAAAGTATGCGTAACCGAGCTTTCTAGAATGACCTAGAGGAAAGGAGAGTCAGCAAATGCTTTCATTGCACGTTTCAAGAAGATGAGTAATAGGTGCAAGGTGTTTTTACCTAAAATTAAATATGTTAAAATGGCCCAGAGGGGATTAGACATCAGGCTTCGAAAGAAGTTCCAAGGGATGGAGTTCAAAGACTTCAATGAGTTAGCTGCTAAATTTACTAAATACGAAGAGTTGTTAATGGAGGAATCGAGATTTGAAGAGGACAACTATGGGTATATATTACTAAGAGGTAAGCAATCATGAACTTATTGTGGCTAATTTGGTTACTATTGGTACCTGTGTATGTCCTGCTCTAGGTACACTAATTAAAGTGGTTAACCAAAGGAAGACTCAGATGACTTCAGTCGCATCTCCTCAGTATGCTTTCGATACTAGTAAGACTGAGGAGATATTTGATTTTTTGCTAAAAGAAAGGTTCGTTAATCTCCCTCCTAACCACAAGCTTCTAACCAAGGAGAAAATGAGAGGGAGAGACTACTGTAAGTATCATGATTCCTACAATTATAACATGAATAATTGTTGGGTCCTCAGGGGAGTCATCTAGGATTGCATTAATAAGGGGGTCCTAAAATTCCCTAGGAAGAAGGACTCTATATTGATTGACGAGGACCCATCTCCTCTGATGGCATTTATCAGCATGCCCACAGTGGATCTTCGAGGATTCATCAATGAGTTAAGAAAGTTATAGGTCCAAACTAAGGAGATTAGGAAATCTAGACGCCCGCGTTGAGGGTTTTCAACTTATAGAGCCCTCCCTAAAATCCTTAAGAGGTCACCCGGGAGGCAGGAACAATATCCCACGCCACCTGAAAGAAGCCCTAGGGAGACATACAAAAGATCCTATAGCAAACCCAACTGAGGAATTGGCCATTATCCAGGCTGTTTCCTAAGGAAGGCTAAACCTGCTGCACCTATGGAACTGGTAGTGAAGTTTTAGAGGTGCCAACCTCTTTTTGCGACACCACCCTTGGTTGAGTTGAACAAACAATGGCGACTAGTGCACCATCCTAAATTTCCACAACCATTGACTAGACACAGAAGAGAAGGCTCAAGAGACAAAGGGTTGTGGAAATAAGAAAAAAAAAAGAATAAAAAGTTCAGCCTCTACAAAAAAGCAAGTTTAATAGGAAAAAGACTGAAGACTCAGAATCAGTGGGGAGTTCAGAAGAAATACCTGCTCAAAACAAAGAAGGTAAAGTTTTACTTACTGGTTGTGATTTTGCTTGCTTAATTTTGCCCGCTGCTTTTGAGAAGCTAGTGGCAGAGGTATCTGAGGAAACATAGGGAATAGTAGACCCTTTCGATGTTGAGGTATTTAGTGGGGTTACCATCTAATGCACTAATCCAAGGGAGCCGAAGAAAGTTATGATTGATAAACCATTGGAGCAAATGACTAAACATTTGCAGCCCCTATATATCACGGCCCATCTCAATGGCCTACCTACCTCCAGGGTACTCATTGATAATAGGTCGATAGTAAACATAATGCTGCTCAGAATGTTGTTGACGCTAGAGAAGTCAGAGGAGGACCTCATTACCACTGATGTCTTGTTGTCTGCATTCAGTAGAAAGGTATCCAAGACTCTTAAAGTCCTTCCAATGCAGGTAACTATGGGTAGTTCCACCACAGCTTTCTTTGTGGTTCATTCTACTATAAATTACTGAGTACTTTTAGAAAGAGACTAGATACACGTAAATTGGTGTCTTTTGTTCACTTCACTAGTTTCTGTTGCTTTGGAAAAGGAATGATGTGGAAGTCATATAGGCAAATACTAAGCCATTTAGAGCCCACTCTGATGTAGTGGAGGCCCAATACTATGATGTTGACATAAGCCCTATCCAATTTTTGAAGAAAAAACCTCACTAGAAGGCTTAAGGGGTAGCAGCCTGCAACTCCCTTGACAGTAATCATGTCCTCTTACAAAGTTTGCCATGAAAACCAGACTTGCTGTTCTTACAAAAGGGACATAAAAAGCAAAAATGGGAGATCCAATCAAAGAAACTGACACTGCACTTGCAATTGTGCTGTGCAAATGGCAGAGGGTGGTGCCCATGATAAAGGAGCTCCATAATGAGTGATAAATATACATAAAGGGAAATAGTAGTGGCTATAGCTTCCTTAACCAAAACTCAGATGTAGCAACTCCTTAACAAGATAGAAGCAAAAGGAACTCTAGAGACAGAATGTGCTGGGGGTCATTTACAAAAAGGAACTAGAGGAGGATGACCTATAGGAGATACAATTTTAGGACTGGAACTTGCACCTGTAAAACTGGATAACGTATTAACCAGAGTTCAGGACCTTACGGAGGAGGTTAGTCTTAGCTTTCTTGAGGAGCCTCGGGTAACTTATATTAGTACTTTGTTAAGGAGTGATTTGAAATAAAAAAAAAAATCTCAATTTTGCATGAGTATAAGGATTGTTTCGTATGGAATTATGATAAGATGCCATACTTATAAAGGAGCTTGGTCGAGTAGAAATTGCCTATTAAGCTAGATTATATGCTATACTAACAGACGCCCAGAAGGATGTTAGAGGTGGTCCTGAAGGTGAAGGAAGAAATTGAAAAAATGTTAAAAGTAGGATTTATCAGACTAACTAGGTACAGTCAATGGCTTTCTAATATTGTATCAGTTGTTAAGAAAAATGGGAAGTTGTGTGTGCGTTTTGATTTCAGGGATCTGTATGTCACAACTCTAATGGACATGTACGTTATGCCAATAGCAAACATGTTAGTTGATGCTACTACTAAAAAAGAACTATTGTTCTTCCTTGATAGTTTCTCTGGCTACAATTATATCTTCATTATTCCAAAGGATGTGTCCAAAACTGCCTTTAAATGTCCCGATTCTATCCAAACATTTGAATAGCTGGTCATGCCCTTCGGGATGAAAAATGCCGTGCTACATACTAGAGAGCTACGAATGCCATTTTTCACAACATGCTTGGACACTTCATGGAGGTGTACATCGATGACATAGTGATAAAATCCAAAAAAGCATATTACCACTTGGAGCACCCGAGGAAGAGTTTTTAGAGGATAAGACAACATCAGTTAAAAATCAATCCCTTCGAATGTGCATTCAGAATGAAAGCCAGGAACTTCTTAGGATTCTTGGTACATTAGAGAGGGATTGAGATTGATCAAAACGAAGGTGATTCAAGAAGCTAAGCCACCTCAGACTAAGAAATAGTTGTAGAGGTTCTTGGGGCTGATAAATTATTTAAGGAGGTTCATCTCTAACCTTGTAAGAAAGGCAAAAGAGTTTTCCAATCTTCTGAAACTCAGGCAAGAGAATGAGTTCAAGTGGGGGGAGAAGCACCAATAGTCCTTCGATAAAATCAAAGACTATCTCACCAGGCCGCTAGTTTTGGTTCTGTCCAGGAGGTGTTCCATTGAAACTCTGTTTGTCCATTGCATTTGACTTTATCGGTTATATGCTATCACATGATAACCAAGCGGGTCATGAGCAGACAGTGTACTATCTCAGTTGGAATCTTACAGATCCAGAAACCAAGTACTCTCATATTGAGAAGCTTTACTTAGCTCTGTATGTCTCTTGTATGAAATTAAGACATTATTTAATTGGGTCTAGAGTGTATGTTGTTTCTCAAACAGACTTAATAAAATATATATTGTCTAAACTTTTAATTACTAGATGGATTGGAAAATGGTTAGTGGCACTGTCTGAATTTACTTTAATCTGTTATCCTTAAAAAGTTGTGAAAGGATAGGTGTTGGCCGACTTTTTGGTAAGCCATCCTTATTTAGATGTGGTAGAACTAGTGGGATAAAACTTGAATATTTTCAGTGCTGAGAAGGTTCCATGGACTCTGTGGTTCGATGGTTCTAGTATGGAAACTTCAATAGGTGCTGGAGTTGTAATCACTTCCACTGCAGGAACCAAGACGACAATATCTTTCAACCTAAAGTTCCAATATGCCAACAATCAAGCCGAATATAAGGCACTGATAATTGGTCTGGAGATTTTCAAAGAGTTAGGAGATGAGGAGGTACATATCATAGGATATTCACAACTGGTCAGCAAGTAGCTAATAGGGGAGAATAAGTCCGATAGCTTCTCCCTGGCTTCGCACTTCACCTCAGCAGTACAATTTCTAAATAGCTTCAAAGAAGTAGCTTTCACACACATGCCCAGAGAAGTCAACTGGGAAGCTAATGAGTTGGCCCAATTAGCCATGGGCTTGAAGATGTCTTGGGAACTAACCCATAGGATGATTTTGGTCCAAAAAAGGAAACACCCATCTATCGAGGAAAGTGGCATTCCAGTTGATTCATTTACCATTGACCTTACTATTGTAGATGACTGGAGGACCTTACTGACAAGGTGCCTGGAAAATCCTATGGCTAAAGTATCTCACCACATCAAAATGCAAGCCTTGAACTATTTGTTACTGGAAGGAGAATTGTTTCGAAAAGACTTCAACGGCTTATTACTTCAGTGCCTTGGCCCTTCTAAGGCTTAGAGGGTGATGCAACAGGTGCACAAAGTTATCTGTGAGGTACACTAGACAATGTGAAAATGAGATGGCTGATTAGGAGACACAGCTATTATTGGCTAAAAATCCTAAAAGATTGTATAACCTATGCTAAGAGATGGCAACAGTGCTAAAAGTATGGTGCAATTAGAAGAAGGCCAGCAGAGGAAATGTACCCCATCTTAAAGCCTTGGCCGTTTAGAGGCTATAAACCTTATTGGAATGATCCACCCTACATTTTCAATGGGAAATAACTTTATTATTATTGCAACAGAATATTTCACCAAGTGGGTAGAAGTGGTACCTGCAAAGAACGTTGAACAAAGGGATGTAATTGTCTTCATTAAAGAACATATCATACACAAGTTTGGAATTCCTCAGACTATCACAACTAATCAAGGGACTATATTTACTTGGTAAGACATGAGAGACTTTGTAGAAGATTATGGTATAAAACTACTCACTTCAACTCTATATTATGCTTAAGCCAATAGACAAGCAAAAGCATGCAACAAAACATTGATATGTATCCTACAAAAGATGATCAAGGAGAACCCAAAGGAGTGGCATCGGATATTGTCAGAGACACTATGGGCATACAAAACCTCCTAGAGAGATGCAATAAAACTGAGCCCTTTTGACATAACGTATGGGCATGATGTTGTCCTTCCTATTGAGGTAGTAGTTCCCTCACTTGGGGTGGCAAGACAAAATAACTTGAGTTTACGAGAATACACAAAGTCAATGGCTATGGAGTTAGAAGAATTAGATAAAATCTACATGTTGGCCTTTAACCATATGGTCGTACAAAAGAAAAAGGTGTGAAGGATTTACAACAAAAGGATCCAAAGACAGAACTTATAGGAAGGTAACTTGGTTTGGAAAACTATATTGCTAGTAGGTGCTAAGGACAGAAAATTTTGCAAATGGTCTCTGACTTAGAAAAGACCCTTCTTAGTGAACTGGGTACTTAGAGGAAATGCATATTGGTTGGCTAGCCTTGCAGGGGAGACACATAAAAAAACAATTAATAGCAAGTAGCTAAACAAATATTTTCCCACTATGTGGGAAATATAGAAGCAGCCAGAGGAGGAAAGCTAAGGCCAAACCTACAGCCCCACCTGGGCAAACCTACCACCCTACCTGGCCGACCCCACGGCTTTCTTGAAGATTCTTGCAAGCACTAAAATAGATAAAATCTAACATACAACAATGTTTTCAATGTATTTGCACATGTAAAGTTAAAATAGTTGTGTAAAAGTAGGTCTGTCAGCTACTAATATAAATGAAAGAGTCAATCCATGGCTAAATGTTCATCAAAAGCTGTCAAACAACTATCATATAATATACTATACTTCATCCCATAAAAGTACAAATATCAAATCAAATCTAAAACAGGGACAAAAGAGCTGCTCGGATTGATGACCAATAGCTGCTGCTAGAAGAAAGGAAGTTAAGGCAGTTACAACGGCTCTGAATCTGAAACTCCATCTGAGAAAGTGCCACCTTCAGAAGCTTGCCTTTAGCATCTATCTTCCTGACACTCTAGGTGTAGTCTACCCACATCTCTACAACTCGATCTAGCAATGAGGCCCTGTAGGCCTTTACCTGGGCAATTTCGGCCTCTAGCTTAAGTACCCGCTAATCCAGTGCAGTAATCTCCTCTTTTTTCTCCAGATCTAAGCTCACCTGAGAAGCAAAGACTAGTCTTCCAAGACATAAACTCTTGAATCTCCTTAGTCAGAGATTTGGCTATCCTCATCCTATCCAAGTGCTCGGGGAACAAATTAGACAGCTAAGCTCAGAAGTCACCAAACTGCCCAGTTGGCTTAGAAGATGCCAAAGTAGAAAGAAAAGATAGTATCATGCCCTATTGATCCTCTGAAAGGTCACTAATCTCTAGAGTAAGCAGAAGCTCAGTCTTTCTTTGGTTGCACTAATAGCAGATGCCAAGGGTTTAAAGGGAGAACTAGTATAATCAATGTCGAGGTCAGTGAATAATGAGAGATTTAGGGAAGAAAAGGGATTATCTGCAATTTGAAAGCTAATCAGTGGAGATGCAGTAATAGCTAATGCAGCAACAACATTAAGCTCTTTAATCGATGCTACAATGGAAGTGGTAGTAGGGTTAATAAAAGTCATTATGACCTAAGGATCTAGTACCTTCATAAAAAAAGGAGTTAATATAGAGAGAGGGAATAGAAATGTACAAAGGGTGAAGTAACAAACCTTGAGAAGAGAAGTTAACTGCACATCGTTTAGAGAATCGACCTCCTCTACTACCTCAGTGTCATCTCTTTGATCCAGGCAAGTGTAGTAGTTCTTCCACCATCACTAAAAATAGCATCCTGGGAAGAAGAGATATCTGTGGTGGAAGTACCCTTAGAGGAGTCAGCACAATCAGAGTTCAAGGTAGCAGGGATCACAACAGGACTCATGGCAGAGGTCTTAAGACCTTTAGTCCTGAGAGTTATACGGCTTGAACGCTTGGGAACAATGGAGATAGGAGGGTTTTTCTCCAGTTTAGTAGTAGAAGGTGAAGCGCTATGAACCTTAGGCCTGAAACATGGTGCGAAGAACTTTACATTTTTGGCAAGAAGAGAAAGCTAAGATTAGGCCACCTTTTATTTCTGGACATACCAAGAAATAAGCGAAGCGCTTGTAAAAACTTACAGACTCTTAGAATCTACAAGTCCACTAACTATGGAAGGTAAGAGCAGTAGAGGTAGGGGAAGACAATGAACACAACTAAGCTATCTCGTAGAGCCTGGAGTCCCTGTAAGAATGGAGAATGATATAATACTGATGAAAAGAAGCTTTAGTCCCATCAATTGGGTTATAGGAAGGTGCTAGGGATGGGATGCTTTGAATCAAACCAAACTATCGAGACTAGAGAAAAGCCATATACAGCTCCAATCTCGGGTGAGCCACTCCTAGCAAGGTACCAAAGTTAGCGCTAGTATGTAAAGGCCTCACAGCAATAAAAGAGGCCTAGGTGCAAATAGCGCTCTCACTAGAAGGTGCATCACTCTGGTTCAACCACTAGGGTAGCTAAAGTAGAGTAAGATCCTCTGAAGAGTCAAAAAGTGTAAAGTCATCATAGCCTTTGGGAGATAGGCTGAGGAAAAATTGCAACACTTGATCTGTACTCCAGTCATAAGCAAAGGATACAACCCTAAAGCCAAAGACCTTAATCAAAAGAGCTAGAGCAGAACTTGACAATTGCGGGAAATACGAGAAAAGCCATAACTGGACCACCCAAAAACTCTCATTCACCTTACTCAGGGGAGCATCGAGTTATTTGAGCCAGTGTCTAATAAATGGAGCCAAGAAGCATATTCCCCAAAGCACACTCACCTCCTATGTCTATGAAATGAGCAAAAGGAAGAAGCCCAATAGAAGGCACCAAATAAAAATGATGCAGTCAATAGTGGTGGTGCCTATCCTAGCATAGATCATAGTAGCATAAGAAGTAAACTTCCCATTGTGTTGATATTTCAGTTCAGGCTCTATAATCAAACTAGGCGGGTCATCACGGGTCATTGGTAGGTCCATCAGCATGTAGATGTCCTCCAGGGTAATGGAATGGGTCCCATAGGAAAGATGAAGGAGTTACAGTTGTAGGACCAAAGCCGAAGAGAACCCGAGATAAGTCCAAGGTAGAATGAAGGAGCAAAGCGAGTCAAGTAGATGAATTTTTCAATGCCAACCTTCTACCAAAGTCTCGAGTATTTAGGAGAAAGTCTGTCAATCCACTTGACCCACCTAGGTATATATCTTGGCCAAGATTTTATTTCCCCTAATTTCAGGATGGCCTTAAGGGTCTTTCAGGCCTATAGCTCATCCACCTTACTAAGAGGGAAAGGAGGAACTGAAAGGTCAGTAGAGGTATGCAGCAGTTAAATACTAGCATTAGCCACACCCAGGTTTTATAGAAACAAAGAAAGGGAAGTTAAAGAAACACCAGGGGAATTGGCTAGGGAAATTATAAATAAAAAGAACACTTACTGTCATGGATGAACTAGTGGAGGAAAACCCAACACTTGAAGAACTACCAAACAATGAGAATCCTGAGGCAGCACTACAGAAATAATGACAACACCTAGTCAAAAAATTTTTTGGCAAAGTTTCCCCTATATCGAAAAGGAATAAAAAATTGGCCTATTAAAATAAAGGGCAATCTTTGAGAGAAAAGCAACAAACACAACCTGCAAGGAAACATAGAAGTACAACAACAATAACAATTGACACAGAAATGAGTAGGTGCAAAAAAAAATTTTCTTAGCTCTAGCTACTATGGAAAAAGGGTTAATATTGAACAATAGGAAGCTAGGAGGAGAGAAAACCCTCAAGGTAAAAGAAGCACTAGGTCTTGGAACAGAAGAACTCAGGGGAGATACCACCAGAGGAGATACCACACCAGTACTGGTACCAAGTGAGACACTAGGTGTTGTACCAAATAGAGTACTAGGTGTTATACCAAATAGAGTGCTAGGTGCAGTGGCAGATGCAGTAGCAGGTGCTATACCAAATGTGATAGGTGTAGTGCCAGGTGCGGTAATAGGTGATATAGTAGGTGCATTGGATGACATATTGACAGTAAAAAAATCTAAAGATAAGCATAATGCAACTAAGTTATCCAACATACCCCAAGTGCACAAAAAGAGTTAAGATAGCATAAAGGTACTAATTTCATCTATGAAGAAACAAAATTCAAAGTACCTGCAGTTCTTTTCAAGTCCTTCTCAAATTTCTCAAATTTCATGTAAATCAACAATACCCAGATAACACCCTATACTCATATTACCAAGAAATGGCTATCATAGCCAATAATGGTTCAAAAGAAACCTTAAAATTGAAATAGGGGAGAAGAAGTACCATATATGCAATGGGTATAGTCCAAGCAATGTGAAATGCACCAAGGGATGCCACGAAGTGACGGTGAGGATGCTTGTCGATGATATGCCATGAAGAAGGTGACCGACGGATGATTGTAGAATCCACGAAGCTACGATGTGGATGATACACTACAAAGACGATGGCCAGTGAGTGGTTATCGAATAGTAAGGTTGAGAATGCAAGAATGAGGTAGCACACTGAAGAGAAAGAAAAAGAGAGAGAAAAGAGGAAAAGATGAGACTTGGTTTCTCTTTATAAGATTATGGTCTTGGTAAGGGAAAACTTAAAAGATTAATGGGTTTTCTTTGAAGATTTAAGAGAAAGTAAGAAGAAAAAGAAAGAGATGAAGTAATTTAAGTGGTAGTAATAATTACATTAGGAAGATAAAAAGATTGATTAGACTTTTGATAGAAGTCTATTGGGATTAGGAGATTTCATAAAGATTGAATTTTAATATAAATTCTCAACAAATGAAGTGGTGGCTCATAGGTGAATTTACGGTGATTTATCTACTTAACAGAGGAGCAAGTGGCATTTGAGGATAATTAATTTACCACATTAAAATGGCTTCATCGACCAATCAATGTGCAAGGGGCAATTGTTTGCACCAAAAATAATTTAATTAGCTCATTAAATATTTTAGGCCCATGATTAATTTAATTAATTTAATTAATTTTTTGTAAAATTAATTTAATTAATTTTTTGTAAAATTAATTTAATTATGAGGCCTGAATTAAATAATTAGATATTATTTTTTGTGGTTATCAGAAGGAAGTTATAAGGAGTTAATCAAACTATAAGAGGTTACCAGATCATGGGTAAGTTATCAGCGGTTAAGAAACTAGTGCTGGGGAGTTACAGGAACAGACTGGACGTGCAACGTGAAGCAAGTGCTAGTTTCGAAATCTTCATAGGATCAGTCAGGTGCTACTATAAATATGCTTTGCTGTGCAATATTGGAAGCCCTAACCACTCAATCAATCAACAATAATAAACTCCAGCAGTTTATTTATCTTTAATTTTATTTATCTTTTATTTTTCAAAACTTTGCATTTATTTTCCAAGCCATTTACTCAAATTTTCAGCAATCAATACAATTTTCTGTTACTTTAATTGTTCATTTGAAGTGAGATTTTGACAAAACTGCATTCAGTCTGCTTAGGTTCCCACAACCATTTGAGAGAAGTCAGAAGAGCGCATAGCTGATACACTTAGTATCTAGTACGCCCGCATTCCTAAGCTATTAGCTAGCCAAAATAGTTTTCTAAGGAAACTTATATAAATTAATTTTTAGCTTATTTTATTATTAAGAAAGAATATATGGAACAGTGTAGGCAAGGAAAGTTGGCAAAATGGATATGTAACCTAAGGAAAAGGATTGGCTCTGAGGGTTAGGCCTTGGGGGTCTCAGTCTTGAACCCGTCGATTGTCGATAGACATGTCAACCTACTCCCATTGTGAGAATGGGTCACCATGTGCTGATCAGAGGATGGACTAAGAACGGCCCCTCTAGGGGCCTTTTGAAGGCATCAAACAGTCAACTAAGAACTAGTATGAACAAGGAAAATTCAACTGTTTAATTAAAAAAACAAAAAAAGAATATATGAAGGATGACTTCATAGACAAAACAAGATTGGCAAAAGAAAACCCATCTCCTTGAACATTGCAAGAAGAAAGTTAAGGTCATTGGGGAAACAAAAAATGGGAGAATCGGCTCTAGATTGCAATATAGGTGTTATGCCTAATATCGGAGAATTCTTTGATAAGGAGGTAAATGATGAAGAAGATGAGGATGGCAAGTTTAGTGATTTTCCTATTACAAGAGTAAGAAAACAGAAAAAAGCCCATCTTAGGAGGCCTTGGAAGTAAACTTTCATAGTCAAAATTCTAATGAGGTCGATAGGGTACAACTATTACATGTGCCACGTATTAAAATAATTGTGGAGGCCTATCTCACCAATTTCAACCATTACCATGGATAATGATTTTTTTTTCTTATCAAGTTCAATTCAGAAGATGATTATGATCTTTTCCAATGAATTACCCTCAACCTCATCCCCTATCTCTACCTCACCCTCAGCTTATGGTGCTGTGATTGAAAGTTTACTGAAAGGAAGAATTTGGACAGTAGCAAATTAAGAACAAAGGTTTGGAATTTTCTAATCATTTTATTGCTCATGATATGCAAAATTTATATTTTACAGACCTAATAACTTTTTAGATAAAATAGTAATAATGACAATGAAATAGCAATTGAATATTAATCCCATTATCGCTAATAAAGCCCATTACTCTAACAATTTTGACTGACTCAAACAAACATTAATAAAGCAAAATGATGTTAAGACGTGACATTCCTTCCTTATTGGAAAGGTCCTTGTCCTCAAGGACCAATAAAATCTAGAAATTTCTCTTTGAAAGAGTACTCTTCCTCCCATGTTGCATCTATTGTAGGAAGTCCTTGCCACTGGATAAGTAGTTCATGCTTCCAATAGAAAACCTCCCTTACTCTATATAGCATTTTGTAAAATCCTTCACACCCACCACCATGGATTTCTTAAAGGATGATAGGGATTAGTTAAGAGTTTGAAAGGAGACAGATTTGTTCCTTAAAGAACATCGTACAATCACAATTCTCTTGTAATCCTATGGCCTCACCTTGCTCAAGTAACTAATAGACTTGTTATAGCTCTAGATGTGTTGGTTTTCAACTTTGATGGCTTCCAACCATTGTGACAAGGGGCTTGATGGCATGAATTCCCTTAGTGTGTCCTGCTTTTATAAAGCATCTACTACCACATTGTTATTTCCCTTCTTGTATTTGATAGAGAAGTCATAAACCATCAATGTACGTAGCCATTTTTGTTGCAATTAGGTGATTATTCATTGCTCCCAATGGAATTTGAGGCTTTTATAATCATTTTTCACCATAAAATGACACCCAATAAGTATAGCCACCATTTTTTACTACTAGAAGAAGGCCATAAGCTCCTTTTCATAGGTGGACAACAATAGCTTCTTCCCCTTTAAGGCAGTATTGAAATATGTAATTGGTCTCTTCTCTTGCATTAAGATAGCTCCCAACCCATTTCCAAATGCATCCCACTACAAATAAAAGATGGAAGTTTGGTAATGCTAAAATTGGTGTGTAACACACCTAATCTACGATGACTAGCATCGATCGTTGATGTAGATTCTAGGTAGGTCTTAGAAACCCTAACAAGGATCCAAATGGAGTTAGGGTTAGGAAAACTCCCTTTTTTTTACTGCCAAAGTTTTGAAGGTGTTTTAAGTGTAAAGTTATCTTCGCATGATGTGTTTTGGGTGAGGATAGTTTGACATAAGAAAAGGGAGTGAAGCTTGTTGTAAATAAGACTTTTGACAGTCGAAAAAATGACCTTCGGCAGCCAAAAGTCGCCTAGATAGCAAGGAGTATTAAAGGCCTTTGTAGATGAAATTTTAAAGCAATGCTCTAAACGTTTTGCTCTCAAGGTATCCCTAAACTCCCAACCTTCTTCTTGTTTCCTTTTAGTTTGAAAAAATGGAATTTTGATTAAGTTTTAATGTTTGCATGTTAGTTTTAAAGGTAAATAAGATTTTAAATCTTCTCAAGGTGCCTAGTAGTTGGGTCTTATGAGAGGAAAAGATTTTGCTTTCAAAATTTTATTTTAAAGGTAAGTATACACACTTCCTCCTTTTGAAAATTTTATCTTGATTCTCTTAATAGTTCTTGGATAGATTGCATGCAAGAAGAATTTCAATGTGTCTCTTTGAGTGGTTGATACTCTTATGGTTAGGGCAAAGCAATTGAAGTGTAGAGAGGGATAGTCAAGATGCATGTGATCTTTAGCATGAAATCTTCAATGTTGTCTTGAAATATTGTTTTGCAACTTAAAGATTTTGATTTGGAATTGGGCATGCAATAGATGTCTAAATATGTTCTCTTAGAATGAGAGATGTTTGAAAGTCATTTTTTTTTCCAAAATTAGGTATGCATGTGTAAATAGTATCCTTCTTTGGGTTAGTAACCTTATATTAATGGTTCACAAGTGTTGGATAAAATGTTCTATGCATTTGAAATGATTTTCTTTTGTTTTCGACTTTGAAGGAATAGAGAATTCTTATAGGTTTAATGAAATTGTGAATGCATATTGGGATTTTGGGTTTCTTGAAATTGTTGTTTGTAATCTATATGCATGGTTGGAATTGAGTTTTTCAGCTTAGGAGATAAAAGGATTAAGTTTTAGCTAAATTGGGTTATTGTAAAATCAAATTTGGGGTTCGGGATTTTCCCAAGTTCGGTTGCCTAAAGTCCCCACTTCAGTAGCCAAAGTCACTTCTGTTTCTCTAGGGCATTTTATATTATGGACTTTGGCAACTGAACTTTCCCACTTTGGCATCGGAAGTTGCTTCTACCTACCCTATTTCCCTTTTTGGTTTAAGGCTCCAAAACTGTATCTATGTATAAAAATGACCTAAAATTGATAGTAGGATGTACATAGACTTATAAAGGTCCGAGTAACTGATTAAGATCCATTTTTTTGTAGGATCAAACTTGAAGGATTCAGAGAGCTACAGTTAAGAGGAAAACCTACAGCACGTGTTTTAGTGTTAATAGGCTACAAGAGTTGAGTAAAACTAACCCTACTAAACCAAAATGACTTTAATTTATTTATAGATGAAATTTATGAGCATTTTCATACATCATTCCATATTATTTTAGGGTATATGTATCTAGAACATGAAGATGTTGTATTAATGCATAAATTCTTGTTATGCATAAATTCTTGTTAATGCATCAATAAATATTGAATGACTCACTGATTTCCCACACTATTTATACGAAAATGATATATTCATACATGACATGATATTATTAAGTCCATGTGAGGTTTAGTATGCCCCTAGCACACTGTTATGTAAAAAGAAAGTCCCAAGGAGCTTCTTTATGAGTCAAGCATATTGGTAACTGATATGTGATAAGAGGAAGTCCCAATGAGCTATAGGAGCAGAAGCATGAAAATTGGTGAATTAGAGCATTGAATTTAAAAATTTTCTTCTAGGGTTTCATGCATCATGCATCATGCCACATCTCTTATGTGCCTAATTAATTTCAATGCTCAATAGCATATTAAAATACTTTTAATATGTATTAGAATCTTCATTTTCCATTCAAGATTGTGAATTAACAAATTAATTCAATTAAACCCTAGTTTAAAAATAAGTTTGGGCACTAACCTCTTTGATGCACTATGGATGCAATTGGCATCTTTAGGAAGCACCTTCCTTCTAGCTTGTCCACACCAAGATCACCAATGGTAGCCCCCAATTTTGCTTCTCAAGCCTTGCCAACCAATTATAATTTGGGGTTTTGCTTCTAGAGAGGTTTTATGGGTATATAAGACACTAGAAACAATTTCTAGCAATTTTAATTCAAAGGGAATGGAGTGATTCTCTTTGAATTGTTGAGAAATTGAGAGGAGAGGAAGAGAGCAATGTGTCGCCACACTTGAGAGGCTAGAGAGAGTTATGTGTTTCTTCTTTTCTTTTCCCTTTTATAATTAGGTCAAGTAATCACTTAAACCCTTTGCCACATGTCACCACCATATTGTATCTTATTTTTAATTAACTTAATCACATTAAGCCAAGTGCCAAAGCTAGACTTAATCTTGACTTTGATTACTGATGGGTGTCAAATCCACCAGAAATTAAATTAACTGAAATTACCAATTATATGAAATATTTTCTGTAGCAAATGGTAGATCCAAGTCAAACCCTAGAGACTAAATTATTGGATTTTCATGCACTTGTGTAATGGGAAATGGAATAGACAATGATTGGGGGGTTTTGTAACACAAAATCAGAAGAAAGCAGAAATTCGAGAACTAAATATGAAAATCTCAATTTAAACAAACTTCAGTCCAAGGTAATTCTCATTCTAATGCATTGATTTGATCATAGACAAAAGAATTATGATTATCTCTTATTGAATACTTAACGTAGATTTACCAAACAGTGAGGTAAACCCCTGACTCCCCTATACTCATCAATTCGAGCCTAGCACTCTTATTGACTCTAATTATTAACTGAGTTGGTATTAAGTAATCCTCATCAAATTAATAACTGTTTTAAGAAAAGGAAGTAGTTAAGCTGAACAACAATTTATGAAGCATAAATCATTTAATCCATCCTATTGTTTCCTTAGGTTATTATCGAAAACTGGGATCATAATCAATAAAACCTAATTGCTACTTATGTTCAATCTTACACAACAATTACGGATTATGAAGATGAACTAGCAATTGATCTCATCAAACAATCAACTAATAGGCCTTTTTAGCAAATCATTCAATAGATCAAAGACAAATAAATCAGAAAATAATAGATATTCAAAAAGACATAAATTAAATTAAGAACCTGGTCTCACAAATCAAGCAAAAGAACTTGAATCCCTTGAACTGAATGAAAAACTTAGCCACTCATGGCTTACAGAAAAATAAAAGAAAAACTAAAGAAGAATTCTAAAAGATGAATGGAGAGGCTGTTGAATCCTTTTGGGGCGTCTCTGCCTCCCTTAGTCGGCTGCTAACTCTTCTATTTATAATAAATGGTCTAGGGTTAGGTTCTCTGTCAAAAACTACAACTGGAGCAAAATTAGGAATTTGACTGTCGACGGATACACGGCCCGTGTATCACTACACGGCCCAAGGCCCAGGGCCGTGTAACTTACTGGAGCTGAATGGGCATGTTTCGCATGGGCACAGAAAGTTACACGGGTCTCCAAGATTTACACGGGCCAAGTTACACGGCCCGTGTACTTTGTTTCGTCCTCGGTTCTCTGGATTCCTTCTGGCAGAATGTTACACAGGTCTCTAGTTATGCTTACACGACCCGTGTACTTTGTATCAATAATGCTTCTCAATCCTTCGACCTTTCCAAGTTTCCTTCCACACTATATTGCTTCGGAACTTCACCAAAACCCTAAAAAATACAGCAAGAGTCAAATTTCTCCATTTAACATAATTATTTCAATAACTCTCTAAACATATGCCTAATAGATAACTATACTTTAATCAACTGAATTAAACATAAAAACATATTAAAAACACTAAATGTGATGGGAGTAAAATTAATAAATTATGCACTTATTAATTAACTTGCATGATAGGAAGACAAATGGCAAACTTATATGATGCCATGTGTCACCATCTCATGGTGCCACATGTCACCATGTGAAATGACCAAATTACCCTTATGTTTTAATTTTGAGTTCTCAATCCAAAATCATTATTTCTCCTCTTCTAATCAATTTATATCAAATATAAATTAACTAATTAATCTCTATTAATTAATTTCTCACAATTAAATTCATATTTAAACACTTTAAATATAAATTTAACTTGTATTATATATCCAATAACCTAGATTTGGTTTCAAGCCATGCTAGGGACTTTGCAATCTTATTGCAAACCAAACCTATTTAATTAATCAATTAAACTCTTTAATTAATCAATTAAATCACATTTAACTTGGTGATTAACTTGTGTATGTGTGTGACTCACTAAGCTCATCACTAATTGGCAATGAGATATATATTAACTCTTACCATGAATAATTTCTCAAAATCATTTAAGGCATCTCATAGACCATAGTTGACACCTAGCATAGTGTGCCATGGCCACCCAATCAGTAATAAGGAATACCTTAAATGAACCTTTAATCATATGTTAACATTGCACTAGAATCTCTTTGTTATAAAATCCCAATTCGAGCTGGAGTCATGGTTAATGTCAAATCCTATTTGCTATGAACATTATATTCTCTTTTAATTTCAGTTCTTGATTAATTAGATTTTTTTGTCAGAAACTCTTTTCTGACTAAATCTGTCTGTCCTGACCAAGAACTTGAAACATCAAGAACAATTAAATGAACATAGGATTTTATCCCTATTTACTTAGGGTAACAGATTCCATCTTGATCAACACCAATCTCCATATATAACTAGTAGGAGCCAACACATGCTCATATACCCATACACAGTACAAGTATGAAAGCAGTATCAAACTCAAACTACCTATATACAAGATAATTGTGTTATCTCAGGTCTAAAGATTATATGCACTGATATGATATATGACAATGCATTAACAAGAGTAAACTCCATGTGCTTGTCATATGCGTCACTGGTTCGGCCTACTTATCATGTATAAGTGCCTATCATGTTTGTTATATGGCATGAGACTCACCACTCTTATCTTATTTATATCTCATTTAAATACCTTGGGAACAAACATGATTACAATCTTTCTGGATAAGTCATGTCCTGTGTGAAGTATCCTCGATTGTGAACCAATTTATGATACTTTGTGCTAGAAATACTCACTCATATTCTTAACAACTTAATAATAGAATTTCTAATAACATATCAATGGATCTTTTCTATTACACATAAATATATTATGTAAATGGAAAAGTAAAATTGCTTTTTTATTAATAAAATATGCACAAGATACATACTAAATGATATGCTCTATGACATACTACTAACAATCTCCCACTAGCACTAGAGTCATTCATTACAATATCTTAGACCCATCTTCTCAAGATATCGGTCTAACTGAGCTTGTGACATAGGCTTCGTGAATGGATCAGCTAGATTTTCAGCTGATGCTATTTTCTGCATGGCTACATCGCCTCGCCCAACTATCTCTCTGATAATATAGTAGCGCCTTTTTATGTGTTTGGATTTCTAGTGAGACCGGGGTTCTTTAGCCTGTATGACCGCTCCATTGTTGTCACAGTAGAGAGGAACTGCTAACTCAATGGAAGGAACTACTGCAAGTTCTGTCATAAACTTCTTTATCCAAATGCGACCTCTTTTGCGAGATCTCGATGCGAATGTACTCGACCTGTAGTGGAATCAGTGATGTACTGTTTGGAACTCTTCCAACTGACTGCACCTCTATTACAAATGAACATAAACCCAGAGGTAGACTTTCTATCATCGATATCTGATTGGAAATCAGAATTAGTATAACCATCCAATTGTAAGTCACCACCTCCATAAATCAAGAATAAATCCTTAGTTCTTCTCAAGTACTTAAGGATATTCTTGACAGCTATCCAGTGTTCCAAACCTGGATTGGATTGAAATCTGCTAGTCAAACTAACAGCATGTGCGATATCCAGCCTAGTACACATCATTGCATATATCAAACTTCCAATAGCTGAAGCATATGGAATCCTGGCTATTTTATCTCTTTCTTCAGGTGTCTTTGGAGACATATCTTTAGAAAGGTGGATACCATGTCTTACTGGTAACAATCCTCTCTTGGAATCAAGCATGTTAAACCTCTTTAACACCTTTTTGAAGTATAGACTTTGGGATAAATCAATTATTCTTTTCGCTCTATCTCTATAGATGCGAATTCCAAGAATATAGGTTGCCTCCCCTAAGTCTTTCATGGAGAATGTATTTGACAACCATACTTTTATAGTTGTCAACATACCTATGTCATTACCTATCAATAGAATATCATCCACATATAAGACAAGGAAAGTGATAGTACTATCACTAACCTTCTTATATACACATGGCTCATCCACATTTTTTATAAAACCAAATGACTTAATGGCTTCATCAAAATGGATGTTCCAACTCCTCGAAGCTTGTTTCAACCCATAAATAGATTGTTTTAGCTTGCACACCTTGGAACTATCTTGGGATTTAAAACCCCTAGGTTGTTCCATGAAAATGTTTTCATCAATGTATCCATTGAGAAAAGCTGTTTTGACATCCATCTGCCAAATCTTATAATCATAGTATACAGCTATTGCTAATAGAATCCTAATTGATTTAACATGGCAACAGGCAAGAAAGTCTCCTCATAGTCAATTCCTTACCTTTGGCGAAACCCTTTCACTGCTAACCTTGCCTTATAGGTCTCTACCTTTCCATCAGAACCAATTTTATTCTTGAAAAGCCATTTATTCCCTATAGTTACAATACTTTCAGGTGGGTCAACAAGGTCCCAAACTTGATTCTTATGCATGGAATCAATTTTGAATTTCATAGCTTCAATCCATTTTGAAGAGTCTATATCTGATATAGCTTCTTCATAGGTAAGAGGATCATCTCCGTGATCTACTTCTTCATGAGTAAACAACTCTTGTTCATCTTCATGAAGAAAACCATATCTCACTGGTGGTGAGATATCCTGGTCGATCTACGAGGAATTACTATAGATGTTTCATTAATAGGTGTAGGTTGACTAGATGGATATCTGTTGGTTGGTCAGAACTCTCTAATTCTAACTCTATTTGCCTTCCTTTGCCTCCTTCTTCAATGAACTGTTGTTCAAGAAATATGGCATCTCTGCTTACCACAACCTTTTGTGATGTAGGCAAATAAAAATAATATCCAAAACTTTCTTTTGGATATCCAACAAATCGACTTTTTTCTGATCTAGTTTCCAATTTATCAGTGTTCAGCTTTTTGATATAAGCTGGACAACCCCAAATCTTAACATGCTTAAGACTCGATTTTCTTACATGCCATATCTCATAAGGTGTGGAAGAAACTGATTTTGATGGAATCCTATTCAGAATATGCAAAGCTGATTCTAATGCAAATCCCCAAAAGGAGACTGGCATATCAGTATAGCTCATCATACTACGTACAATATCTAATAGGGTACGATTTCTCCTTTCAGATATACTATTCAGCTGTGGCATTCCTAGAGGAGTCAGCTAGGAAACAATGCCATGCTCTTTCAAGTATTTATCAAATTCAGTACTTAAGTATTCACCTCCACGAACTGATCGAAGAGTTTTAATACTTTTTCCTGTTTGATTTTCTACTTCAGATTTAAATTCTTTGAACTTTTCAAAGGATTCATGTTTGTATTTCATCAAAAACAAAAACCTAAACCTTGATTTATCATTAGTAATTGTAATAAAGTAATGAAAACCGCCTGTAGCCATTTCCTTAAATGGACCACATACATCACTATGTATCAATTCCAAAATATTTTCAGCTCTTAGCCCTTGTCCAACAAAAGGTGATCTAGTCATTTTGCCTTGACGGCAGGATTCACAAGTTAGAGTAGGTTCAGAATCCAATGAGGAAAAAATCCCCATTTTCTCCAGCTTTGCAATCCTATCTTCTATAACATGACCTAATCTTAAGTGCCAAATATATTTTGAACTTGAGTTGATTTTCATCATGGCATTACATTCATTTAGATTGCTATACTCTGGGCAATTCCTTTTCCAGTTCTCATCCTTCTGGCAGTGGAAACACTTTCCCTTGCCTTTGTCAGCTTCGGTCTTGCCTTTTTATTTGGCTATCTTCTTCGAAGGTCCAGGAATTTGAGGTTTCTTATTCTTATTGCCCTTCTTCTTTTTGGACTTTCTAGCAGAAGAAAATGCAATCAAAGCTACCTCTTTTTCTTTATTGCCCGACATATTCTTTTGGGCAATAACCAGCATGTTAAGTAAACTAGCCAAGGTGTATTCCTACTTAGTCATATGGAAATTTGTCACAAAATTCCCAAATGACTCAGGTAGGGACTGAAGGATCAAATCCATCTGCAGTTGGAAATTCATGTTAAAATCAAGATGTTCCAATTGCTCTATAAGTCGAATCATCTTGTGGACATGATCCCCAACATTCTGTCCCTCAGACATCCTCATTCCAAATAGCTGCCTAGATATCTCATACCTAGCATTCCTGCTGTGCTTACTGTACAACTCTTGCAGGTGAAGGAGGATCTCACATGCACTTTGCATATTTTCATGCTGCTTCTGTAACTCATTACTCATAAAAGCAAGCATGTAGCACTTGGCTCTCATATCATACTCCTTCCATTTGTCCAAAGTCTCATGTTCCTCTTGAGTGGCCTCTGGAGGTAAGGGATCAGGAACCTTTGAGTCTGGAACATATCCAATACGTTCTAGGTTCAGAACAAGTTTTAAATTTCTTAGCCAATCAGAAAGATTAGGTCCCATCAACCTATTGTGATCAAGTATGCTCGCAAGGATATTGGATGGTGGTGGTTGTTATGTGCTCATTATTATCAGAAAATTAACTGTAGAAAATAACTAGATTAATTAGTAAATATATCAAGTAATTAACCAAAATGATTATGGTCTTTTAATCAAATTGGTCCTCCCACTAACTTGGCGAATCCTACACTTCCAAAGTAGGAAACGGAAATCCTAGTTGGATGGATTTTTAGTGGGTGATTGAATTCTTATAGTCTTATTGATCATCCTCAGGCACATCCATTATTGGAATTATAATAAACTATAAGTGAGCAACTCCTTGCCCATCACATCTCATGTGAGGTTCAATCATTTATCTAACCCTTAATGCTCAAAATCTCGGGCACATCCATTATTGATTCATCTTGCATTAGTTAAGTTGATCCCATTAAGCTAGTAAATATGCAAATAATTTTAATGTCCTCAGGCATATCCATTATTGGCCATCAACTATTTACATATTTACAACATCTCATGCTTAATAATTATTCTTAAAAAAATCTCTTAAATTAAATGCATTACATGCAACTATTTAAAATTTCTTAAAATAATTGCCTCAATGGAGGGCCCATGATATAATTACTTTAATTATACTATTTCCAACTTAATCATTTGTTTGGAAGATTTAGTGGTCGGCTTAATTACTATTATGGTCTCACTTTGCACATTATCCAATTTGCATGCATATATCATATACTTGCATACATTCCCATACATCTCATGCATACATGGATAAACAAATAATATGGTATGATCATGGACTTTCTAAGGGATTCAATTCTGAGCCACCAAGAATTGAATCAGGGTATTCCTAGGTGTATTTCATTTATTCATTTTACAAGAGTTGCTAAAGGAGTACATAATCAATACTTGATCTTGATTTCCTCCCACTGGTCCCACCAATGCTCTTGACCTCCTTGATCTTCTTCCAATCCAATTACATTGTAATCCTTGGCATACCAAGGCGAATTTACAAGAATATGGACTTTAAAGTCCTCAAATAAATGAAATTACAACCCAAATTATTACAATACTTATAATACATGCCACTAAAATAAAATTAATTATTTTACAGCCCAAAGAAAAATAAAAGAAATAAATCCAATCACATTGGTCTTTTATTGTCCATGATCATCCATCATGCATATTAAAATTTAACAATTAAATAAAATATACATACTAAAAAATTAAATTGAATATCACATATTCAACCAAAAAATTCATATTTGAATCTCATTCAAACAAATTAAATTTAGAAACCCTTTTCCAAATTTAACTCTATGAAAACAATTTTCATAAATTAATTGTGTGATTAAAATTCCTAATTAAACAATTTAATTAGGTATGGGCCTAATTATGGGCCTTAAGATATACAACAATTGTATATAGAAGCCCAAAAGCCCAAAACCATGTGCACCCTTGGTGCACTCAACCATGCCGCCACCTTTGAAGCATAATCAACATACATGCCGCCACACATATGGCACCCAAACAGCTTTAGATCAATCCAAATTTGATCCAATCATACAATTAAATCTCATATTCAATCCTAATGGCAAATAGAGTGGCTCTGATACCAATTGTAGGAGCGAAAGCATGAAAATTGATGAATTGGAGCATTGAATTTAAAAATTTTCTTCTAGGGTTTCATGCATCATGCCACATCTCTTATGTGCCTAATTAATTTCAACCTAATTAATTTCAATGCTCAATAGCATATTAAAACACTTTTAATATGCATTAGAATCTTCATTTGCCATTCAAGATTGTGAATTAACAAATTAATTCAATTAAACCCTAGTTTAAAAAGAAGTTTGGGTACTAACCTCTTTTGATGCACTATGAATGCAATTGGCACTTTTAGGACAAGTGTTGTCCCTCTAGCTTGTCCACACTAAGATCACCAATGGGCAGCTACCAATTTTGCTTCTCAAGCCTTGCCAACCAATTATAATTTGGGGTTTTGCTTCTAGATAGGTTGTATGGGTGTACAAGACACTAGAAACAATTTCTAGCAATTTTAATTCAAAGGGAATGGAGTGATTCTCTTTAAATTGTTGAGAAATTGAGAGGAGAGGAAGAGAGCAATGTTCCGACACACTTGAGAGGCTAGAGAGAGTTATGTGTTTCTTCTTTTCTTTTCCCTTTTATAATTAGGTCAAGTAATCACTTAAACCCTTTGCCACATGTCACCACCACATTGCATCTTATTTTTAATTGACTTAATCATATTAAGCCAACTGTCAAAGCTAGACTTAATCTTGACTTTGATTACCTAGCATGATAGGAAGACAAATGGCAAACTTATATGATTGCATGTGTCACCATCTCATGGTGCCATATGTCATCATGTGAAATAACCAAATTACCCTTATGTTTTAATTTTGAGTTCTCAACCCAAAATCATTATTTCTCTTCTTCTAATCAATTTATATCAAATATAAATTAACTAATTAATCTCTATTAATTAATTTCTCATAATTATATTTATATTTAAACACTTTAAATATAAATTTAACTTGTATTATATATCCAATAACCTAGATTTGGTTTCAAGCCATGCTAGGGACTTTACAATCTTATTGCAAACCAAATCTATTTAATTAATCAATTAAACTCTTTAATTAATCAATTAAATCACATTTAACTTTGTGATTAACTTGTGTATGTGTGTGACTCACTAGGCTCATCACTAATTGGCAATGAGATATAATATTAACTCTTAATATCATCAGAACTCTTTCTTACCATGAATAATTTCTCAAAATCATTTTAGGCATCTCATAGACCATGGTTGACACCTAGCATAAAGTGTCATAGCCACCCAATCAGTAATAAGGAATACCTTAAATGAATCTTTAATTATATATTACCATGCATTAGAATCTCTCTGTTACAAAACTCCAATTCGAGCTGGAGTCATAGTTAATGTCAAACCCCATTTGCTATGAATATTATGTTGTCTTTTAATTCCAGTTCTTGATTAATTAGATTTTCTTGTCAAAAACTCTTTTCTGACTAAATCTGTCTGTCCTAGCCAGGAACTTGAAACATCAAGAATAATTAAATGAACATAGGATTTTATCCCTATTTACTTAGGGTAACAGATTCTATCTTGATCAACACCAATCTCCATATATAACTAGTAGGAGCCAACACATGCCCATATACCCATACACAATACAAGTATGAAAGCAGTATCAAACTCAAACCACCTAAATACAAGATAACTGTGTTATCTCAGGTCTAAAGATTATATGCACTGATATGATATGTGATAATGCATTGACAAGAGTAAACTCCATGTGCTTGTCATATGCGTCACTGGTTCGGCCTACTTATCATGTATAAGTGCCTATCATATTTGTTATGTGGCACGAGACTCACCACTCTTATCTTATTTATATCTCATATAAATACCTTGGGAATAAACATGATTACAATCTTTCTGGATAAGTCATGTTCTGTGTGAAGTATCCTCGATTGTGAACCAATTTATGATACTTTGTGCTAGAAATACTGTCACTCATATTCTTAACAACTTAAGAATAAAATTTCTAATAAAATATCAATGGACCTTTTCTATTACACATAAATACATTATGTAAATGGAAAAGTGAAATTGGCTTTTTTATTAATAAAATATGCATAATATACATACTAAATGATATGCTCTAGGGCATACTACTAACATGAGCATCTTTATGAGCCAGGCAATTGGTTTGGGGAAATCACTAATGAAAAGTCTATCTTATGTGAACTGTTTATGTATTAGAAATCCATGTGCCCTCTTGCTTTTTATGTGTATGAATTTAATAAATATAATGATTTTGCAACCATTGTTTTTTACTCACTAAGCTTTCCCAATCTTATCCTTTTTACCTTACTTCCAGGTGAAGACCAACAATACTAGAGACATCAATAAAGTGGTTAACAAGCTGCAAAGTTTTGGCAGACTAAGTTAAGTTTTAGCAGACTAAGTTATGTGTAGTCGAGGTTTAGTTGTTGTGCTTGGCTTTAGTTTTACAGTAAGTTATGTAATGTGTGAACTCTAAAGCATTCTTTTATGTTTTATCCTATGAATGATGGCACTAGAATTTAGAATTCATGTCTGAGATGTTAATGCTCAAATTTAGAGCTACTTTCAAAATGATAAGTTTAATGCTATAGATGGAAATGCTAAAGTATAATTGTTCTAAGTTGTTTTAAGTTATGCATCAATGTGGATAAAGTGATGTTTTTAACAAGTTTTAGGCTTACTACAGGTACAAACTAAGCTAACCCATTCCCTAACGCCGGTAATGGTCTCCAAGCTAGATTATTACATAGTGCTTGGGTCATGGATTGTTTCAATGATTCAAATGCTTTCTCCACCTCAAGAGTCCAAGAAAATACATTTTTTTGCAACATGCCTATCAAAGAAGTTAATCCCATAACTTGTAATAACTTTCGATAAAAACTAACTCATCCTAAAAACCCTATAAAACCTTTGATAATCGTAGGTTTTGGCTAATCTACCATTACTTTTATTCTGTTTAGATCCACCTGCATTCCTGACACTGCTTTGTCTATGTGGTCCATAATTCCTATTGACAACCCTATTTCCAACACATTAATTGGGAGTTCATAGCCATTATTAGTTCCTCCATCTACTTAAGGAGTCTTTCTTGACCAGAACTCAGGTTCTTTACCTGATCTTCAAGTTATTGGAGATGTAAATTGTTAGCTATCATTGGCTTTGATACCAAACTATTATGATCTTCTTTGATGAACCATCCTTAACCTTGTCCCTTGCCTCTGCCTCACCCTTGGGCTATGATGCTGAGATTGAAAGTTAGTTGGAAGGAAGAATTTGGATAGTAGCAAATTAAGAACAAAGTTTTGGAATTTTCTAATCATTTTATTGCTCATGATAAGTAAAATTTATATGCTACAGACCCTCCAACTTTTGAGATAAAATAGCAATAATAACAAGGAAATAACAATTGAATAGTTAAACTTAAGCCTACTATAGCTAACAATGCCCATAACAACTAATAAAACCCACTATTACTAACAACTTTGATTGACTCAAAAAACATTAACAAACTAAAACTTTGGCCTCTTTGACTATTCTAGAGGTGCGGTCTTGACTTTCCATCTTCTAAGTGCCATTTTCTCATGAGTTGTCAAGGTTTGTCCTTCTTCATTAGTTATTTCCCACTCCTATTTCACTTAGTTTTCTTAGTGGTCTTTATTTCCCTCCCTTTACATTTTCTTTGTGGCAATTGGTTTTTCCTTTTGTTGATCTTTTCAAATTTATCATTGGAAATTGTTTTGACGCATCTTGTAGCATGGAAAAAGATCAACAAACAATTAAACCCTTGAAATAAACAAGATCTAATCGAAGACCTTAAGATAAACAAAATTCAATCAGAATCCAAGGATAAAATGAAGCAAAACATAACTTTATTAAGAGAAAATATGATAAAGTTTAACAAAAATTTATAAAATATGTGAATACATAGATATTTTTATAGAGTTTTATGTCCTAAACTAAGTAGGAAGAAAAAGTCATAAACTAGATAGGAAAAAATAATTAAAAATGTAAACTAAATAAAAGTAATGTTTTAGAGTCATAAACCCAATAGGAAATAAGCTATAACTAATTAGAAATACAAATACATTAGACATTTCAAAAAATAAAAATACATAAGAAAATACGATTTCTAGTTGAAATAGGATTAAAATCATCTCTCTGTCAAAGTTCACACTACCCTCAGTGTGGAATGAAGCTTTTACATGCCCCCTAGAATGAGACATAGATTGATGAAAAATTAGAAAATAAGCTATAACTAATTAGAAATACAAATACATTAGACATTTCAAAAAATAAAAATACATAAGAAAATACGATTTCTAGTTGAAATAGGATTAAAATCATCTCTCTGTCAAAGTTCACACTACCCTCAGTGTGGAATGAAGCTTTTACATGCCCCCTAGAATGAGACATAGATTGATGAAAAATTAGAATCCTAATTACTACATGGGTTACTAGTGTGCAATAGAACCTCTATATGGAAATTAATATGGATCTCGAGAATCAGATTAAATACTTAAATTCTCCCCTAAACTTTACTCGAAATGCTTCTGGTACCTCGATCTTTCAAAACATCCCATATCACACGTCAATTTTAAAAAGTAGAATTAAGAGAACCCTATAATCCTAGTCAACATTGTGCATGAGTATATGCGAAGAAAAGAGAGTAAGGTGATATACTTGTATTATATAGATGTTTTTAAGTACATTTGTACAGCAATTCGTAGCATTTAGATAGGTAATTTCATGTATAATCATCAAATTCATTAACTTTTGTAAATTTCATTACTCTGCACTAAATTATATGTTTTCTGCATATTTTCAGGTGTTTTGAGGGAGTTTCAAAGCATAGGAGTAGAGAAGGAAGCTTGGAAAAACTCAAGAAGAAGAGCATTATTGCTGATACACTTTACACATGTCATGTAAACATACCACAGACCCGTGTAACTTACTGCTAGGAGAAAACCAATGAAGTGAAAGAGGAAACACAGTACACAGGCAGTGTAACATGACTCGTGTAACCTGCGAAGACCCGTGTAAGATTCTGCCTGGTAAAGCTTAAAGAAATTTCAAAAGAACAATAGAACAAAGGCCATGTAATTGGACCCGTGAAACTAGCTAAGACCCGTGTAACCTTCTGCCCAAGTACGAGATGTAACCTTCAAGTTCCAATAAGTTACACGGCGGCCGTGTAATGACACATGGGCCGTGTATCAGCCGACAACCAGTTTCCTTATTTGATTCCAGCTCCAGTTTTTACACTCAAAACAGACTTTTGATGCCTTTGGGACTCTAACAAACTTAACTCTAGGACATTGAATATAAATAGAACCAGTAAAAAATAGAGAAAAAGAGATCCCCATCTTCATACACACATCCTTATATACATACATATTCATCATTCTCTCCAAGCCATCTTGAAGAACAGTGTATTAGCATCAAGGGGGAGTCCTCAGCCGAAGTTCCACAAGTTTAAAGCTACAGAGAATTCTCTTCGATCCTTTTGTTTTATTTTTTTAGGCTGATTTTATTTTCTTTTGTTTTACTTTTGTTATGTTTGTTAAACTCACCATGAGTGAGTAGTTTCTTTATTCTTGAGGAAAGTAACGTTTGTAATCATTATTATCGATAAATATTGAGTTTTATCTATTGGATTTGTTCTTTGATTTAATGTTCTATGTTCTTAATGCATGCTATGTGCCAGTACCCACTTAGACATGATATAAGATACTAATTGAAGAACTGAAAGGTGAAGGTTAGTATTGAAAAATTGGAGTATTAAACTTAGGAAATCTGACTTAGAGATAGGCTGAAATCCTTTGTGGAATTCTATAATTAATCATAGATCTTAAAGAGTTTTTATTAGGACTAATCACCAACGAAAGTAGGGTTTAACTCTAATTGAAATATACCTTAGGTGCCTTGAGAGAGGACCTTTGATACCTTAGGATTAATTTCCATCAAAGCAACAATCCTCATTCCAATGAATAGACAAGATTGAATCCATAATAAGGTTAAAGTGTGAAATCTTAATTCTGGAATTGTTTTAACAGATTGTTTCATTTTAAGTTCATTGTTCTCTTAGTTTTTAGCACTCAAAATAAATTAGATTCACTCTCCCATTATATTCGGTAGCCTAGACAGTTATAATTGCTGTGTAGTTTAGTATTTGTTAATTAAATTCCTCGTGGGACGATACTCTACTCACTACTTTATTACTTGTTAGTGATTCTGCACTTGCGGGGTTGTAAAACCAGCAAACAACTTTTTGGCGCCGTTGTTGGGGAATTTATTTCTAGTAATATTAGGCGATAGGCAATTTAGCTGATTTAGGCATTTACTATCACTATTTAAATTTATTTAATTTGTTTTTATTCTTTTATTTTCTCTCAGGTATTTGGTTTGGTGCATGACTAGAGCAAAACCGAAGGAAGAAGTTTTGGACTTGGGTCCCGAGATAGATAAGACTCTAAGAACCATCAGGAGAGAAAGGAGAAACCAAGAATAAGATCAAGGAATTTTAGAAACTCTAGTCATGGCCAACAACAACAGGCTAAGACCCTTGAGGACTATAGAGCTCCATCTATCCAAGGATTCCAGCCCAGCGTTACAAGACCCACAGTGGAGGCCAATAATTTTGAACTCAAATCGGCATGGCTCTAGATGATTCAATAAACTCAATTTGGAGGTTCATCTACAGAAGATCCACACTACCACCTCCAGTGCTTTCTTGCCCTATGTGATACATTCAAGATGAATGGAGTCTTTGATCAAGCTATAAGACTCAAGGCATTCCCATTCTCCCTTAGAGATAAAGCAAGGAAGTGGTTACTCTCTCAAACAGCTGGAACATTCACCACTTGGGAAGACCTCTCGTAAGTTTTTCTAACAACGTATTTTTCACCTGTGAAGACTACAAAATTGAGGGTTGAACTCAACACCTTTAGGCAAAAGGAAAGTGAATCACTCTATGACGTATGGGAGAGATATAAAGACTTACAGAGGGAATGTCCACACCATGGCATAGAAGATTGGCTCCTAGTTCAGAATTTCTATAATGGGTTATTGCCCTCTATAAGGAGCACAGTAGATTCAGCTACAGAAGGAGACCTGATGGAGAAAACAGTAGGAGAAGCCCTTGAACTTCTGGAGAGGATCACTTATCACAACTATGAGTGGTCGAATGAAAGGGGAGATACAAGAAAAACAGCAAGGATCCTGGAATTTGATGCCCTAAGCATGATAAATTCTCAGTTTAACCAGCTCACTAAAAGGCTTGATAGAATGCAAGCCAATGTTATAAGGATGAGTAACTAACACTATGATAGCTGTGGAGGAGGCTGTATGACTTTAGAATGCAACAACTTGAATAAACCCTCTATAGAACAGCTAAACTATGTGAATAATGGAGGAAACTTTAACCAAACCAGCTTAACAATCCATATTCAAACACTTACAACCTTGGATGGAGAAACCACCCTAACTTCTCATGGTGCAACTCGCAGAATCAACCCATGAACAAGCAGCAAGGGTACAGACCACTAGTACCCCAAGGTTTTCAGAACAAAGGACAAACCCTGACACAGCCACCACCACCTCCTCAACTTCAACAGCCTGAACCAAAGTTGACTATGGAATCCATGATGGAAGGCTTCTTAGCAGCCCAACAACAGTATAATGAAATGATAAAGCAATTAGCTTCCAGAATGGACTAACTAGCCACCCACAATAAGATGCTTGAAAATCAAACTGCTCAATGGGCAAGTTCTTCAAGTAAGGCTATTGGTAAACTGCTAAGTCAATTAGAGATGAACCCCAAAAAGCACTGTAAGGCAGTTACCTTGAGGAGTGGCAGAACATTAGAAAAACAACAATCAAAGGAAAGATCAACTAAGAAAACCTCTGATGAATCTGATAATCAAACAGAGGAGAAGGAGGAAGAAGCTAAAAAGGAACAGGAAAAGAAAACGAAGAAGAAGAAGAAGTTACCAGAGCCATATCAACCTCTTCTACCTTTTCCCCAGAGATTCCAGAAGGCTAAATTGGATAAGCAGTTTGGAAAGTTTTTAGAAGTTTTACAGAAACTCTATATTAACATTCCATTCACAGAAGCACTTTCTCAGATGCCATCCTATGCTAAGTTCCTTAAAGAAATTCTTTCAAAGAAAAAAAGGTTGGAAGACTATGAGACTATTACTCTTACAGAGGAATGCAATGCCATATTGCAAAACAAGCTGCCACCAAAGCTCGAGGATCCAGGAAGCTTCTCCATACCTTGTCTTATTAGCAACATGAATATAAACAAGGCACTCTATGATCTAGGTGCAAGTATGAGTCTGATGCCTTTATCAATATGTCAAAAGCTGGATGTAGGAGAGCTTAAACCCACAACAATTTCACTACAATTGGCTAATCGGTTTGTCAAGTACCTAATTAGCATCCTAGAAAACATCCCCATCAAGGTAGGAAAATTCTTCATTCTTGTTGATTTTATTGTCTTGGAGATGGAAGATGATGTCCAAATTCCTATCATCCTGGGAAGACCTTTCTTAGCATCCGCTAGAGCTATCATAGATGTGAAGAATGGGCGGTTAACTTTCAAGGTAGGATATGAAGAAGTGGAATTCAACCTATTCAGAGCAATGAAGCATAAACTTGAACCTAATAAATGCTTAAGGGTTGACATAATTGATAAGCTAGTTAAAGAGGAATTTCACAAAAGACATCTTGAAGATCCTCTTGAAGCATGTCTAGTGCACAACCACATAGTAGATAATGAAAACACAGAAATTACAGTTTGTGCATAATCTTTAGATGCTAGCCCAAAAGCAAGTCACAGGAAGACACCAAATAGGTAGAACTGAAACTTTTCCCCTCCACACTAAGGTATGTATTCTTGGACTAAAATTTTAAATATCCTATTATTATCAATGCTGGCCTATCTAATGTAGAAGAGGAAAAATTATTAAGGGTACTTAAGACCCATAGCAAGGCTATAGGGTGTAAAATAGAAGACCTAAAAGGGATTAGTCCTTCAATTTGCATGCATAAGATATCTATGGAGGAAAACAATAAACCCACTATTGAACATCAAAGGAGACTTAACCCAAACATGAAAGAAGTAGTTAAGAATGAAATTCTGAAACTATTAGATGCAGGTATTATATACCCAATGTCTGATAGTAAATGGGTTAGTCCAGTGCATGTAGTTCCTAAGAAGGGTGGGACAACTGTCATTCAAAGTGAAAATAATGAATTAATCCCTACTAGGGTAGTCACTGGTTGGCGCATGTGCATAGATTATAGGAAATTGAATAGTGCCACCAGAAAAGATCATTTTTCTCTCGCTTTCATAGATCAAATATTAGAAAGGCTAGTGAAACATTCTTACTTTTGCTATCTAGATGGGTATTCAGGATTTTTCCAAATTCCTATTCACCCAGAAGACCAGGAAAAAACCACATTCACATGCCCTTATGGAACCTTTGCATATAGAAGAATGCCTTTTGGTCATTGTAATGCCTCTGCTACTTTTCAAAGATACATGATGGCCATTTTTTCTGATTATATTGAAAATATTATGGAAGTTTTTATGGATGATTTTTCTTTCTATGGAACTACTTTTGATGAATGCCTAGCTAATTTATCCAAAGTGTTGTAAAGATGTGAAGAATCAAACTTGGTTCTAAATTGGGAAAAATGTCACTTCATGGTAAGGGAAGGTACATTTCTTGGGCACCTGGTATCAAAAAGAGGAATTGAAGTTGATAGGGCAAAAATTGAAATTATTGAAAAGATGTCACCACTAACATCAGTCAAGAGAGTGCGAAGATTTTTGGGACATGCAAGCTTCTACAGAAGATTTATTAAAGATTTTTCCAAAATAGCTAAGCCACTGACTAATTTGTTAAGTCAAGATGTTCCCTTTGATTTTGATGAAAATTGCCTTATTTCTTTCAACAGGATCAAAGAAGCTTTAATTTCAGTACCAATTATGCAACCACCTGACTGGGAGCAGCCATTTAAGGTGATGTGCGATACAAGTGACTATGCAGTTGGAGCAGTACTCGAACAAAGGAAGGATAAGAAGCTCCATGCCATTTACTATGCCAGCAAAACACTTGACGATGCACAAATCAACTATGCTACCATGGAAAAGGAATTCCTACCAGTGGTATTTACAATTGACAAATTTAGATCCTACCTACTCGGATCAAAAGTCATTTTATACACAGACCATGCTGCCATCTGGTACCTTTTAAACAAGAAGGAAGCAAAGCCAAGGTTGATTCGATGGATCTTACTCCTATAAGAACTTGATCTTAAAATCAAGGACAAAAAGGGATCCGAGAATATGGTAGCTGACCACCTCTCAAGACTGAAACAGGAAGATGTAGGGGACATTGAGGATTTGGCAATCGATGACTCATTCCCTAATGAGCAATTATTAGCATTCTCCCAAGGCCTATGGTATCATGTCTTTGTTAATTATCTTGTATGCAGGGTATTACCACCCAATATGTCTTACCAGCAAAGGAAGCAATTCCTGTATTATGTGCAATTCTACACATGGGAAGAACCTCTGCTATACAAGAGATGCAATGATGGGTTGATAAGAAGATGCATACCGGAGGAGGAAGTAGAGAGCATTTTGTAGCATTGCCATTCATCATCATATGGAGGACATTTTAGCACCATAAAAATAGCAGTCAAGATTTTGTAAGTAAGGTTTTACTGGCCAAATATATTTAAGGATGTGGGATCCTTTGTGCTAACTTGTGATCAATGCCAAAAAATAGGGAACATCTCAAGAAGGAATGAAATACCATTACACGGTATACTTGAAATAGAACTATTTGATGTGTGGGGAATAGACTTCATAGGTCAATTCTCATCTTTGTTTGAAAATAAGTATATTCTGGTTGGTGTTGAATATGTGTCAAAATGGGTAGAAGCAATAGTCACACCAACAAATGATGCCAGAGTGGTCACAAAATTCCTTAAGAATAACATCTTCACAAGATTTGGCACACCACGGGCAATAATTAGCGATGGAGGAAGTCACTTCTGCAATCAACAATTTGAAACACTATTGAAGAAATATGGAGTGACTCACAAAGTGGCAACACCTTATTATCCTTAAACCAGTGGTCAAGTAGAAGTTTCAAATAGGGAACTGAAGCATATCCTTGAGAAAATAGTCAATTGCTCAAGGAAGGACTGATCTATGATCTTAAATAATGCACTGTGGGCATACCACACTGCATGCAAAACTCCCATTGGAACAACACCCTTTCGCTTGGTTTATGGAAAATCATGCCACCTCCCTGTCGAACTTGAACATAAAGCCTATTGGGCAATTCAAACCCTAAATTTTGACCTAAAAGCTGGTGGAGAAAAAAGGCTTCTACAGCTCAACAAGCTGGAAGAAATCAGGCAGGATGCATATGAGAATGCTAAGATCTTCAAGGACAAGACCAAAAGATGGCACGACTGACGCATAACAAGGAAAGAAATCAAGGAAGGAGACTTGTCCTGCTATTCAATTCAAGATGGTACGGACCCAGGAAAGTTGAGGTCAAGATGGTCCGGACCCTTCAAGGAAACTTAAGTATTCCCACATGGAGTAGTAGAAATATGGAGCGAAACCTCAAGTACCTTCAAGGTTAATGGGTAGAGATTAAAGCCATACTTCTCGAGCGATACAATTGAGAATGGATTCACCCAATCCTACAGCACCCCTCTAGCTCAACCATAAAGCTGAAGAATAGTCTAACTAATGACTATAAACAAGCGCTCCTTGGGAGGCAACCCAAAACTTTTATAACCTTTCTTTTAATTTGCATTATTTTACTTTCTATTTTTAATTTTTTATATTTTATCTTGAAGGTACCCTAAATCACAATTCTGCAAAA